>NW_027442421.1:0-120857 GCF_048569485.1 Anomaloglossus baeobatrachus | reverse complement strand
TCGATTAACTCTACGGCTCTAGGAATGGAGGAATCCGGGTCAGAAGCAAACAATAACAGGTCGTCTGCATACAGAGACAAACGTTCATCTCCCTTACGATGTCTCACTCCCCGGTAGATTGGGTCCGTCCGAATGCGCACTGCCAACGGTTCCATGGCAAGGGCGAACAGAAGAGGGGATAGAGGACACCCCTGCCTGGTTCCCCTCCCCAAAGGGAAAGTTTCCGATACTCCGCCTCCCACCTGAATGTTAGCCGTTGGAGCTTTATATATAATCTCAATCCATCTAATAAAATCGTTGCCGAAACCAAATGCCCGCAGTACCTCCAGCAGGTATGGCCATTCTATAGAGTCAAAGGCCTTGGCCGCATCCAGGGAGACCAAAGCCCAATCCTCCTCTAACTTGGTGCCCATCTGTAGAATCACCTGTGCCCTCCTCAGATTATCCGAGGTACTTCTACCCGGAATGAATCCAGACTGATCCTCATGTATTATGGAGGAGATCACTTTATTGAGTCTAGTTGCTAGAATTTTAGTAAGAATTTTGTAATCAGAGTTCAACAGAGAGATCGGTCTGTATGAGCCACAATCCAATGGATCCTTATCTGGTTTCAATAGTAGCACGATGGTTGCCTCATAGAAGGAATCAGGTAACCGTCCCCTGCGGAACGAAGCCTCAGCCGTCTCCAGGAGAGCTGGAGCCAGCTCCCCCCTATACTTGTCAAATATTTCAATCGGGAGTCCATCTGGGCCAGACGCCTTACCCCTATTGAGGGCTCCCATCGCCTCCACCATCTCTTCCATGCTAATGGGCTCATCCAAGGCCGACCTCTGGGCCAAAGTCAGTCTGGGAAACTCCAGATCCCGCAAGTATTCAGCGATCTCCTCCCTTGACACAGTCAGCCTGGACTCATATAGGTTCCTATAGAAGTCCAGAAACACCTTCAGAATGCCAGTGACGGAGGTGATTGAATCGCCACCGGAGTCTCTGATCTTAAGGACCGCAGGTGAGCTAGTGGATTGGCGCACCAGGAACGCAAGTAAACTACTAGATTGGTTCCCTTGCTCAAAATATCTCTGGTTCATGAAGAAGACATGTCTCTTAGCCTTATCTTGCAGGAACAAAAGATATTTCCTCCCAGCCTGTAGCCACTGGAATCTGTTTCCTTCAGAAGGGTCTGAGGTAAATCTATGTTCAAGCACTCTATTTTGAGTGGCCAATTCCTCCTCCTCTCTGGCCGCCTGTTTCTTGACATAAGAGATAGAGGAGTGACAGCAACCCCTCAAATACGCCTTAAGCGCGTCCCAATAGGCCGAGTGATTCTCTTCCACGGAGTTCGTCTCGGTGTATGCCCTGAGCTGATCAGGAATCCTGTCATTGGTACCAAAGAGTGACAGCCACCAAGGGTTAATCTTCCGTGACACTTTACGAGATTTACAACCCTCCCACTTAATGCTGACAAATACCGGAGAGTGGTCTGATACTGATCTGGGTAGATGACACACCGATTGTATATGGGCACAGACTCTTTCATTTCCACAGATGTAATCAATTCTAGACAATGAGTTTTTCCCTGGGGTATAACATGTGTATTCTCTCAGTACTGGGTTAAAAAAACGCCACATGTCGCACCACCCCACCTCCTGGAGGAATGCACTCAATCTAGTTTGCATCGTAGGGGAGATCGGGACCTGTCGGGTGTTGAATCTATCCAGCCCTGTGTTACTAATGAAATTGAAGTCCCCCATGCAGAGCACCAAGGCTTGTGGGAATTGTGAGGCAAACTTAGCCGCTTCATACAAAATTGAGATTCCCATCGCAGGGGGGATGTATATAGCTAAGATCACTATCATGATCCCATCGATGTGAGCCTGGATAAACACATACCTCCCATCATTATCCTTTATAATCTTACCCGGGTCCCACCGCAATGCTTTATGGACTAGTACCGATACTCCCCTCGAATATGAGGAATGAACAGAGTGAGCTGACCATTGAACCCAAGGCTTCTGAAGCACTCTCGTGGTTTCCAACAACAAATGGGTCTCTTGTAAACATACAATCTGAGCTTTGGATTTTTTGATATGTGCGAATACTGCCGCCCGTTTCCTGGATGTGCCCAGTCCCCTAACATTCCATGTCATCAAGCTTAAAGCCATTGAAATGTATCTCTTACTGAATTAATAGGGAAATGTCAAAAACTTAACCCACAGTAGAACTTGGGCAAACGTACCCTTAAATACAAACTATCGGTTGCAAACACACAGCCGAAAGAACTGATCCAGTAGTGTGACCAGGAGAGGGTGTCCCTAGTAACGACCAGGGTGAACCAACGTGGCTAGATGGTGTACTTGGTACGGGGGTGTCCTCGAAACAAGGACTTAAGCTTCTCCTGCAGTCCAACGTATTGAATTACCCTGCAACATAGCCTATTAATCGTACTTGGGTAAGAGAACCCAAAGCGAATGGGCATAGAAATATGGGAAGAAGAAAGAGAAGAGAGAGAGGAAAAAAAAAAAAAAAGGGGGGGGGGTGGAATGGAGGAGTGAAAGGTGGGCGGGGAAGGGGTGAGGAAGAGAGAAAGGGGGCAAGGGAAGAGAAGAGAGAGAAGAGAACTTAAGATGGGCGGAAAAAGAGAGAGTGTGAGGAGGAGGAAATATAGAAATATAAGAAGAAGAGAGGTAACGGATGGCATTCTGGGTGGAAATTGGGGAAGAGAGAGGAAGGTTGAAGAGGGAAGCTGGAGAGAATAGCAAAAGAAGACTTAGAGGTAGATAGGGAATGGGATAGCAAGGATGGGTATGAGGATGAGATAAAAGGGGCTGAGGGATTAAACAAGTAAGTGAGACTGAGAGGGGGGAAGAAGAGATAGGAATATAAAGGAAATGGGAGGAGAATTTGCAGGCAATCCCAAATTATAAGTGATTATCATGTATGGTGACCTTAAAAAACCTTAATATAGCTCTAAAGACAAAATTCAGCATCCTGAACTTAAGTGCGTTGCCAAATACTGCAAACCCGGAGTGAAGTCCCATTTTGGATCGCAAGATGCAGGATAATTCAAGATCGCATGATGGTGATCATGGCACCGCAGCAGCGTTCTGGCACATGTCCCGCCTGAAGTCAGTTCAGTCCGGTCCCACCAGCGACGAGTATTCCAGAACTCAAACAGGACTTAGTAATGATCGCAGTGAGCTCAGGTCCCGACACACTCAGAGGCGCAACCTCCAGCTGCCCAGCCTCGAGGGGGGGCCAACCTGGAGACCGGCACAATGGAAGGCCAATAATAAACACATCCAGTAACTCACATGCTTCCGGGGGTCGCAAGCGCACCAGCGCATCCTGATGGAATCGTCAATTTCTCAACAAACTGGAACCAAAAGAGCAGGACGCGGACGCAACTGCGACCCCGAGCACCGCTCCACTCGTATGGCAGGGGAGATGAAGGAAACAAAAATATTTCGCGCCTTCAATATCAAAGGACGCCGAATATCTGCATAGGATGATCCTACAACTATCGCAACAGCGATTTCAGACGTCCCAGGAAAAAGAATCGTATCACCGACCTCACTCCAAAGGAGATGAAATAAACAAATCAGAACCGCGACGCCATCACAACAGCGATCCTCCCGGCGTCGCTCATGGCTGTAACGCATCAGCGCTTCCTCTTCAGCATGTTGATCCAATCATCCGCCTCCGCAGGAGAAGTAAAGAACAAGGATCGCTCTTGATGAACCACTCTGAGACGAGCCGGGAAGATCATGGAGTAAGCAATTTGGTGATCTCTAAGGCGTTTTTTCACCTGAATGAAGGATGCCCTCGTTTTCTGGAGAGACGCAGAGAAGTCAGGGAAAATCAGTATGGGAGCATTATTATGTAGGATCGGGCCTTTGCGTCGCGCCGCACCAAGGATCGCATCTCTATCCCTGCTGCTCAACAGTCGGGCCAGGAGAGGTCTAGGCTGCGCTCCCGGGGGAGGAGGTCTGGCCGGTACCCGGTGGGCTCTTTCTATAGCGAATGCCGCTGACAGCATCGCATCAGGGAAAGTTTCAGAGAGCCATGTTTCCATGAACTTACATGGGTCGCTCCCTTCTGCCCTCTCCGGCATCCCCAGAATTCTTAAATTATTGCGACGCAGGCGGTTTTCCAGATCGTCAGCCCTTTGCGCCCAGTTGTTTGCCGCGCTTTCCAAAGAGGACAATCTGCCCGGCGTCGCTCTTGCGTCGTCTTCCAGCGTGGAGATCCGCTGCTCCGTCTCCTTTACCCGCTCTCTCAGATTTTGCAGGTCCACCCGGAGGAGTCCCACATCGATCTTAACCTCCTCGATTTTGCCCGTCAGCGACACTTTTGAATCCTGGATCGCCGCAAGTAATTGCGAAGTAACTTGCTGCAAGGTTAGCTCCTGCGATTCTTTGGATCCGGCCTCCATGCTCTCCTCCTCCTCCGCCTCACTGGATTCCCGCTCCGACTGCTTGCCGACGCCATCTTGCTGGGAGTCCCGGGCAAACTTCTTCAGCTTTTCAGCCGCCGCTGCGCTGCGACCTCTGCTCATGGTACCGATCAGAATGCTCACCGCACCACAGGTAATCCGGAGGTGTATTTAGGCACCAATTTCGGCAGGATTAATAGTATTTATCAGCGTTGGACTGCGGAGCTGCTCTCAGATGCGACCGCTCATGCTGCCTGCTGGCCACGCCCCCCCAGCATGTAGTGTTTTTAATGATGGTTTGTTGGTTTTATGTATAAGTTTTAATTTTATTTTGCTTCTTCATAGATTGGTATTTATTTGAATGGTGACTTACCTGTTGAGATTACCGGGCTGGCTGGTATTCGCCCAGGACAACAAACTAGTTGTAGTAGGGGTGGATCCCCTGAAAAAGAAAAATAATAAGAATGTACATGAGGGATTTGGAATTGTGGGGATTATGGGTCTATTGATGAAAAATGTTATAATGATGACATTGTCTGGAAAACATGGATAAGAATGAGATAATGTATAAAAATTGTTATGGTTAATATAGCAATATAGTATTAACCCCTTCATAACCTAGGATGTAACGGTACATCCAAAATCATGAAGGGGTGATCACCGCTGGCTGCTGCAGTGAGCCACTGGCGATCCCTGCACATGTCTGCTGATTAGAACAGCTGACATGTGTGGCTTACAGGCACAGGTGGATCCGCGATCCACCCACGCCTGTTAACCACTTAAATCGCACTGTCAAAATGTGACAGTGCGTTTTAAATCGTTGCAGCGAGAAACGCGCATTTCCCCGCCGCCATCGGAGGCCCATGATGTGATCACCGGCAGCTGAAGGCTGTCATGGTAGCGACAGGTCATGTGATGAATCCTGTCGTTATTATGTCATAGTTCCTCTTAAAGCCGGAAAAGCAGCAGCTGTAACAACAACGCAGCATTTATGCTGATCAGAGCTGTGCTGCTTTGATCAACAGAAATGAATGAGCGAATAGACTTCTGATCCTTATAGTCCCCTAGTGGGATTATTAAAATAAAAAAAGTAAAAAAAAAGAGGATGGGAGGGTCAGTCTTTTCATATTAGTATTACACTCTCCGAAAATAAGACCTAGTGCTTTTTTCGGGGCAAATAAAATATAAGACAGTGTCTTTTTTTCGTGGAAGTACGGTAGTGCGTTTTTGTAAGAAGGATAAGATTGAAGTATCGAGACTGGGTGGGTTAGCATGTAGTGTTTTTAATGATGGTTTGTTGGTTTTATGTATAAGTTTTAATTTTATTTTGCTTCTTTATAGATTGGTATTTATTTGAATGGTGACTTACCTGTTGAGATTATCGGGCTGGCTGGTATTCGGCCGGGACAACAAATTAGTTGCAGTAGGGGTGGATCCCCTGAAAAAAGTAGATTTTGGGTACTCACCGTAAAATCTCTTTCTTGGAGCCTTCATTGGGGGACACAGGAAACCATGGGTGTATGCTGCTGGGACTAGGAGGTGACACTATGCAAATAAGAAAGATGGCTCCTCCCCCGCAGTATACACCCACTGACTGGAGCTGAGGAGATCAGTTTGTGTAAAAGCAGTACGAGGAGAAGCTTGAAATCTATAACATTCCGGATCCATTGAAGTCTTAGAAAAGGGCGGGTGCTGTGCCCCCCAATGAAGGCTCCAAGAAAGAGATTTTACGGTGAGTACCCAAAATCTACTTTTCTTTATCGCTTCATTGGGGGACACATGAAACCATGGGACGTCCTAAAGCAGTCCCCAAGGGTGGGAAGAGAAAAACCCGAAAACAGGGTTAGCAGAGACAAGATTCCTTGACCGGAACCTGGTCCTAGACCCCGTAAGGAAACGCTACCCGGCCAGGGGTCGAAGTATAGGAGAAAAGTTAGAGTACTAGGGAGTACTAAGAACTAGTGTAAAATGCGTGTGCTAGGGAATAGGATGATCAGGGAGACACTACATCCTTTGAGGTCTGTACCTAAGAAGGCTAAGGATCTAAGGCGACTGACAGCAATAGGTCGGGCTAAGAGAGAAAGAACTCGACAGACCCTGGTACTACGTTTGAGACTGTCAGAATGAGCGAAAAACTAGGGCACCTGGTAGAGGTAGGAGCCAGAAAGTGGAGGCCAAAGGAGCCTTGGCCCCTTATAGCCGCAGAATGACTAAAAGGGAAAACGACTGCCTAAAAGGTTGCAAGGGAGTCGGGATACTCGAGAAGCGTGTAAGGGAATTCCGCCATAGGGACACTTGACCCGTTGGTTCCACAGCACCCGAGGGGTGATGTGACCCTAGTGGAAGAAACAGCCTGCGGGCGAGAAAATAATACGGGAGATAATTCTCCTGTGTATGGAAGGGGTACAGAGAACCTGTGAGGTCTAGAGAAAAATGACAAGGTTAAGGAGTCAAAGGAATTCCCAGGACCGATTTCCGCTGTGACGTGGCCGACAGGAGAAGGGAATCCGAGCATCTACAGTAACGTGACTGGGAGAAACTCGAACTCTGTAGTCGGGTACTGGGTAATCATTGCAGTGAATCATGGGGAGGAGAACCCCCATGGGGGTGGACTCCTGAGAAAGACAAAAAGGAACAAGACCTGGGATGTATGACCTGGAGTGGGAGAAGGAAGGCCCTTTCGAGGGGGACCTCAAGAAGGGCTCGGACTAAGTCGTTGGCTTAAGCGCTAGCCGACCAGGGGAGGGACGCCTATTCCTGGAAGTTGGCGAGGAAGATGGGAGAATGACGGGAGAAAGAATAAAACATTCTTAATATTATTCTAAAACGCGTCATCACGTCATAACTAGAAGTGATGACGAGTGGAAGGAAATGAGCGAGAATATGTGAGTCCAAATGGTCTGGCAGGAACTCTGCTTGAAAAGTGCAGGGATGCACAAGCGGCTAAGACCAAGCGGTGGAAAGCGGACATGGAATCTGGTATGGCGGAGACTACAGAGAGATCTAGCTTATCTCCAAGAGCCATCTAGAATGGTTACGAGGGAAGTGAGGCAGACCCGGGACAGAGGAAAAGAAGACCCCTCTTGGCCTGAAACTGAAGCAGGTCATGTCTAGGTGTTGGCGAAGACCACTCGCTGTAGTGTCGAGTGTTCGGGTGGAAACACCCAGTGGCCTGAGTAATCAGGGCTCCCTGGAGGATTCTGTTGCGGAAAGAGGACAGAAGACAAACATTGGAACCTACAATCTGTCCAGAAGAGTGAGCCCAATGACTGGGCCATCAGGATACTAGAAGTCCCTTGGGGAGACTGGTCCTCCGTGGAATCGATGATTGGACGCTCCTGTGTCTGGTTCTTAACTTCATCTGTTGACTGAGAAGGGACTGAGGAATCTGATCTCTATCTGAAAGAGAGAGAATGTAAATAACGGCCTATGGATTTGGATATGTACAGTACCTGGCCGGAACCCTAGTGGAGGGCGCAGCCAAGGCTGGTCTAAGCCAAAAAATAGGCGGATACCAAAAAATACTATGAACCACCCGAGGAGGGTGGCAGGAAGTAAAAACGGACAACATACTGGTTAGCCGACAGAGTTGTACCCTGCTTACCTCATTTGGAAACCAAAATGACTGCTGTTTTAAGAAAACGACGGAGCCAACGTACGGTCAAGGGAGAAGAAGCATTACCTTGTGGTTACCTTACATGCATGTGCGAGGTAGGAGAAGGTCTCGAGTCACTGGGAAGCGACCAAAAGAGAGCTGCTGCTGAGCCGCGTCATGGGGTCCGTGCTTGCTGCCGGGGTGAAGCACACGACTCTCCGGTTAAATGGTCGCGTGTAGCCTTACCTCAAGGTTACTCCAGACGTATGGATGCAGATCACTGGGAAGTGAGTAAATAGCTGGTGCAGGAAGGAAGGACAATGAACTGGTCCAAAGGACCCTGGCTTACCGCCTGGTCACCTGACTGGATGGTTTGAAGTAAGAGAGAGTCCTGGGTCACTGGGAAGCAACCTATTGACAGTTGCAACCGTGGCGCATCATGGGGTCCCTACAGAACCCAGTCCTCGCTTCAGTCGGAGATGAGGGAGATAGCTGACCCACTAGGTGACTTCAGTCTGTTCGACTCTCTGGGTCGAGAGTAGTGAACACATACCTGTTACGGTAACCAGCCTCTGGTGTGGATAAACGCTAGCCCCTTGGGTAGCGGGCAGGATCATCGATCAGGAGTACTGGCACTGAATGTGACAGCTGCTCCCGTGCCGCCTCATGGGACGGAGATGGATGGAGTGCTCGCCTCGGTCAGAGATGAGCGGAAAAGCTGAACAAAGCACTTAAGCCAGTTGCTGTATCTGGCCTCTGGTTCGGAGAAGTGCTGGCCCAAAGGCTAGTGGGCAGGCTCATCAAATCACTGTCACGCTGTAGTATACAGGTGCATATAGAAACGCTGGCACACAAAATAGAGGTCACATGCAAGAAAACACTAGCACACCGCATGGTGGGTAGGTGCGTAAAGATACACTGGAGAGTGAATGCTGACGCGGCTCATCAAATCCTTGTCACGCTGTAGTATACAGGTGCGTATAGCCAACAGGTACACGAGGTAGGGGGCCCATTCAAGAAACACTAACACACCGGATGGTGGGTAGGTACATAGAGACACTCTGGATAGAGGGTACTGGCACCCTGGAAGGTGGACCGACATATAGAGACATTGGCACACAAGCAAGTGGACAGATTTGTGGTACTGTCAATCTGGATGCTGGACTTGATGGTCTATATACAAAAAAATTCTTTTGTCTGCAGAAACAGAGAGGTGCGATTAGAGACCTGACCCCCCAAACCGTGGGTAGGTTCACACAACACTGGTACGGTGGTGTAAACAGGTGCGTAAAGAAACACTGGCGCACTGAATAGTGAGGCGGCTCGAGAGGACACTGGAACACCAGAGTAAACAAATGCGCGTCATAACGCCGGCCCACTGAATAGCGGGCAGGATCCCAAAGGCACCTGTGTATTGGGGCAGACAGGCATGGCACAGACACTGGCACCTGGGTATTGGGGTACACAGACGCTGGCACACTGGATAGTGGACAGGGACAGGAAAGCGCTGGCGCGGAGATGTAGGCCAGTGCGTAGAGACGCTGACCCACTGGATAGTGGACAAGCGGGAGGAAAACGCTGGCACACAGAAGACACTGGCACACAGGTGAAGGCCACGGGCACACTGGTGTAGACCATTGCAAGCGAAACACTGGCACACTGGGTAGTGGACAGACACATGGTACCACTGGCACACTGTATAGTAGACAGGTAAATGGAGACACTGGCACACTGGATAGTGAACAGGCTGAGGTTGAAAACAGTGGACGGGTCAATGACCCTGTAAAAGGCGGGTATATGACAGCAGATAGGACATGAGGAACATTAACCCACCAATAGTGACCCTACGTGAGGAACACTGACACACTAGGTAGTGGAAACAGGAACATAGGCAGGAGCACAAGAAACACAGACGGTGGAAGTGGATAGGACCACAGTACGCTGGAATACCCCTGGAAATGGAGTGCGTGTAGGAGATTGACATCTCGCACCTGTAGAAGGGTGAGGGGGGGCTGTTAATATTCCCGGACTGAAGTCGCTCTATAACCCTGCGCTGTGTGTTAGAGGGGGGACAGCTCACTGCAAGTGAACTGCACCAGGAATCCGGGGTAGGTGCTCCTGGAGTAATAACAGGAGAGCCGGTTTTGCGGTAAGCTTAAGGTCTTTTTTTTTTTTTTGCAGTCTTGCAGAGACCGGGAGTCTGAGGCGAGTGGTGCTGGGCAGCCTGGAGCGGTGACTGCGGGGGCCCTGGGTCGCACTGGCTGTCTGCGGGGGGGCGCTGAAGCTGCGGTGGTGGGGTTAGTTACCGAGCCGGGAGGCTGGAAGTGCAGGCAGGAGCGACGTTCCCCGGGAGTCTCGGCGCCGGGAAGTGACGTCAGGCGCCAGGAAAGAGGGGGGCGGCGGTTGCACAGGGGAGCCAGAAGAATTTGAAAAGCCCGCGCGCGCGGGCTGAATTCCCGGCTGGGGGCGTGGCCAGGCGAGCGCGCGAACGCAGAGGGCCGCAATGAAGCCGGCTGCAACATTTTTAAAGGTATCCCCCAGAGGAGACGGCGGGCCGGAGGAGACGGCGAGCCGGAGGAGACGCCGGGCCGGAGGAGACGCCGGGCCGCAGGAGACGCCGGGCCGCAAGGAGCCGGGGCCTAAGTTTTAAGGGTAGGCCGCGGGGGGAGACGCCGGGCCGCAATGGAGCCGGGGCCTAAATTTTAAGGGTAGGCCGCCGGAGGGGACGCCGGGCCGCAGTGGAGCCGGGGGCTAAATTTCTAAGGGCAGGCCGCCGGAGGGGCCGCAATGGAGCCGGGGGCTAAATTTCTAAGGGCAGGCCGCCGGAGGGGACGCCGGGCCGCAATGGAGCCGGGGGCTAAATTTCTAAGGGCAGGCCGCCGGAGGGGACGCCGGGCCGCAATGGAGCCGGGGGCTAAGGTTTGAGGATAGGCCGCCGGATAGTGGACGCCACGGCAGGGGGACCGGTCGCAGAACCGGGGAAAACAACTACCAAGGGGGCTAAGGTGAGGGGTTCTAGGGGGGATATGGGACCCCTTGACCCAGGTGGAAAGACTGTGGGCTTCTATACACGGGATCCCTCCCCATAACCCGGGACGGGGAAGAAGGAGGGGGATTGGATTACTTATCTGAGTTCCCGGCTTGTCTTGAGGTGATCCTGGATCCATCCTGGAAGGTGAGCGAAGACATCTCGACGGTCGTCCCAGGCATAGTCTAGGGGAGACCAGAAGGGTACCTCTCCATCCTGGGTACGGTCTTCGTCCTCCTACCCCACAATCAGGCTCGGGAGCGAGAGAGTTTGGGGAGGGGGGCAAGGACCATCCGCCTGTCCCTCTGTGCGGATGCCCCCCAAACAGTCTTGAGAGTGTTAGGGGGGTAGGGTCCTGCCAGACAGACACGGAAGACAACGGAAGTGGCGGACGGACCCCACTTCTGTGCGACCGGTCTCTATGTGGGAGAGCAGGGTGAGCGATTACACCCTGTCGCCCGACGAGCTGTGTCTGAAAAACAAAGGGAAAACATTAATAAAACACAACCATACAAACCTGAAGGGCTGAGAGCAGCCCCTGCGTGTCCAACCTCCTCGGACACTAAGCAAAAACTGATCTCCTCAGCTCCAGTCAGTGGGTGTATACTGCGGGGGAGAATGTACAGTGCCTACAAGTAGTATTCAACCCCCTGCAGATTTAGCAGGTTTACACATTCGGAATTAACTTGGCATTGTGACATTTGGACTGTAGATCAGCCTGGAAGTGTGAAATGCACTGCAGCAAAAAAGAGTGTTATTTCTTTTTTTTTTTTTTTTTTTAAATTGTGAAAAGTTTATTCAGAGGGTCATTTATTATTCAACCCCTCAAACCACCAGAATTCTGTTTGGTTCCCCTAAAGTATTAAGAAGTATTTCAGGCACAAAGAACAATGAGCTTCACATGTTTGGATTAATTATCTCTTTTTCAAGCCTTTTCTGACTAATTAAGACCCTCCCCAAACTTATGAACAGCACTCATACTTGGTCAACATGGGAAAGACAAAGGAGCATTCAAAGGCCATCAGAGACAAGATCGTGGAGGGTCACAAGGCTGGCAAGGGGTACAAAACCCTTTCCAAGGAGTTTGGCCTACCTGTCTCCACTGTTGGGAGCATCATCCGGAAGTGGAAGGCTTATGGAACTACTGTTAGCCTTCCACGGCCTGGACAGCCTTTGAAAGTTTCCACCCGTGCCGAGGCCAGGCTTGTCCGAAGAGTCAAGGCTAACCCAAGGACAACAAGGAAGGAGCTCCGGGAAGATCTCATGGCAGTGGGGACATTGGTTTCAGTCAATACCATAAGTAACGTACTCCACCGCAATGGTCTCCGTTCCAGACGAGCCCGTAAGGTACCTTTACTTTCAAAGCGTCATGTCAAGGCTCGTCTACAGTTTGCTCATGATCACTTGGAGGACTCTGAGACAGACTGGTTCAAGGTTCTCTGGTCTGATGAGACCAAGATCGAGATCTTTGGTGCCAACCACACACGTGACGTTTGGAGACTGGATGGCACTGCATACGACCCCAAGAATACCATTCCTACAGTCAAGCATGGTGGTGGCAGCATCATGCTGTGGCGCTGTTTCTCAGCCAAGGGGCCTGGCCATCTGGTCCGCATCCATGGGAAGATGGATAGCACGGCCTACCTGGAGATTTTGGCCAAGATCCTCCGCTCCTCCATCAAGGATCTTAAGATGGGTCGTCATTTCATCTTCCAACAAGACAACGACCCAAAGCACACAGCCAAGAAAACCAAGGCCTGGTTCAAGAGGGAAAAAATCAAGGTGTTGCAGTGGTCTAGTCAGTCTCCTGACCTTAACCCAATTGAAAACTTGTGGAAGGAGCTCAAGATTAAAGTCCACATGAGACACCCAAAGAACCTAGATAACTTGGAGAAGATCTGCATGGAGGAGTGGGCCAAGATAACTCCAGAGACCTGTGCCGGCCTGAACAGGTCTTATAAAAGACGGTTATTAGCTGTAATTGCAAACAAGGGTTATTCCACAAAATATTAAACCTAGGGGTTGAATAATAATTGACCCACACTTTTATGTTGAAAATTTATTAAAATTTAACTGAGCAACATAACTTGTTGGTTTGTAAGATTTATGCATCTGTTAATAAATCCTGCTCTTGTTTGAAGTTTGCAGGCTCTAACTTATTTGCATCTTATCAAACCTGCTAAATCTGCAGGGGGTTGAAGACTACTTGTAGGCACTGTATATGAGGGATTTGGAATCATGGGGATTATGGGTCTATTGATGAAAAATATTATAATGATGACATTCTCTGGAATACATGGATAAGAATGAGATAATGTATAAAAATTGTTATGGTTTAATATAGGAAGATAGTATTAACCCCTTCACAACCTACGATGTAATGGTACATCCAAATCATGAAGGAGTGATCACCGCTGCGGTGAGCCAGTGGCGATCCCTGCACATGTCTGCCGATTAGAACAGCTGACATGCGTGGCTAACAGGCACAGGTGGATCCGCAACACACCCGTGCCTGTTAACCACTTAAATCGTGCTGTCAAAATGTGACACTGCGTTTTAAATCGCTGCAGCGGGAAACGCGCCTTTCCCTGCCGCCATCGGAGGCCCCGTGACGTGATTGTAGCGTCCACGGGGCCTTAGGTTACTCGTCAGTGGGCCAGTGATTCTTTGGGGTAGCTGTGACTGGCCTGACCACAAAAACAGGAAACGGACAAGTGTCCAATACAGACGGGGATGGAATGAGGGTGGCAGGCCCCTGGGAAGCGTGTCACCGGTTGCAGTAGTGACTGGGGTCCCGGCCTCCTCCGCCGCTGACCCTTCCTGCGGCTAATCCTCTCCCAAGGGCAGTACTGGATGCTGAGCGGGGATGCTTTGCAGAGCAACACTTGGTATGCGGCCAGGAATTAGCCGCCGCTGCACAGTCTCTCTCCGGGGCAGGTGTTAGGTGCAGCCGAGACAGTATTGCTTCCCACGGGCGGAGCGGGGTGCCCAGGAAGGTTGGTGAGAACGGGGGCGGCAGTCCATGGGAGCGCCGGAGCGCAGGGCAGTGGCAGTTACTCACAGAGTCAGGTTTTTCTCCTCCATGCACAACTCTGTACTCTTCCCCGGTCCCAGTCCGTAGTGCCGGCAGCCTTAACCTCTCATGGGCCGGACCTCTGTCCCATCTCCCCAGGCTCTCTCTCTCTCTGCTGTCATGCCCCAGCAACCCGAACTAGGGCTCTGTACCTCTTCTGTGCTCCGTCCCGTGCTCTGGCGACTGCAGCCCTTTTAGTCCACGAGTGCAAATGCCGGGTCCCGTCTTTCTCTAGATGTTACTGGCCCCAGCTTGGTTGTGCTGTCTGTTTGGTGTTACATCCAGACAGCTCTGTTCTGCCTCCCTGAAGGCCTGACAGCCTCCCTGAGGGGAGCTGCACACTGTGCGTCGGCTCTGTTTCGTGTCTAAGCTTGTTCTGCCGGGCCAATAGTGTCTCTACTCCTAACTGCCTATGCCCACACCTTTGCAAGTTGTCATGGCTACTTGGGTTTGCTAAGAACTGGCTGAGTCACTTCCTAACTGTGTTTGTAGAAACATTGTTAACCCTTTCCTAGTGACAGCTTCTCCCTGCTGTATGGTGGTGTGAGGTGTGTGTAGAACTTATAGAACTTACCAGATTAACATCTTGACCTGCCCGGGGAGGATATAATGATATACCCTGTAGCGACTAGTCTCAGGGGCGCTACATGATCACGGGCAGCCGATTGTTGTCATGGTAGCGACAGGTCATGTGATGAATCCTGTCGCTATCATGACATAGTTCCTGTTAAAGCCGGCAAAGCAGCAGCTGTAACAAGAACGCAGCATTTCTGCTGATCAGAAATTTGCTGCTCTGATCAACAGAAATGAATGAGCGATTAGACTTCTAATCCTTATAGTCCCCTAGTGGGATTACTAAAATAAAAAAAGTAAAAAAAAGAGGATGGGAGGGTCAGTCTTTTCATATTAGTATTACACTCCCCGAAAATAAGATCTAGTGCTTTTTTCGGGGCAAATAAAATATAAGACAGTGTCTTTTTTTCGTGGAAGTACGGTAGTGCGTTTTTGTAAGAAGGATAAGATTGAAGTATCGAGATTGGGTGGGTTAGCATGTAGTGTTTTTAATGATGGTTTGTTGGTTTTATGTATAAGTTTTAATTTTATTTTGCTTCTTCCTAGATTGGTATTTATTTGAATGGTGACTTACCTGTTGAGATTACCGGGCTGGCTGGTATTCGCCCGGAACAACAAATTAGTTGTAGTAGGGGTGGATCCCCTGAAAAAGAAAAATAATAAGAATGTATATGAGGGATTTGGAATTGTGGGGATTATAGGTCTATTGATGAAAAATGTTGTAATGATGACATTGTCTGGATTACATAGATAAAGGGGGTATTACACGCAGCGATATCACTGGTGAAAGCACCCGCCCCGTCGTTTGTGCGTCACGGGCAAATTGCTGCCCGTGGCGCACAAAATCGTTAGGAGCCGTCACACGGACTTACCTTCCCTGCAACGTTGCTGTTGCCGGCGAACCGCTTCCTTTCTAAGGGGACGGTTCGTGCGGCGTCACAGCGACGTCACTAAGCGGCCGTCTAATAGAAGCAGAGGGGCGGAGATGAGCGGCCGTAACATCCCGCCCACCTCCTTCCTTCCGCATTGCCGTCAGCCACAGGTAAGCTGTAGCTCGTCGTTCCCGAGGTGTCACACGTATCGATATGTGCTGCCTTGGGAACGACGAACTACCTGCGACCTCTACAATCAACGATGTTTTGAAAAGGAAAGACGTGTCAACGATGGACGATAAGGTGAGCATTTTCCATCGTTAACGGTCGTTCCTTGCTGTCACACGCAACGACGTCGCTAACGATGCCAGATGTGCATCACGGAATCCGTGACCCTGGCGATATATCGTTAGATACGTCGTTGCGTGTAACGGGGCCTTAAGAATGGGATATTGTATAAAAATTGTTATGGTTAATATAGCAATATCGTATTAACCCCTTCATAACCTAGGATGTAACGGTACATCCAAAATCATGAAGGGGTGATCCCCGCTGCCTGCTGCAGTGAGCCAGTGGCGATCCCTGCACATGTCTGCTGATTATAACAGCTGACATGTGTGGCTTACAGGCACAGGTGGATCCGCGATCCACCCACGCCTGTTAACCACTTAAATCGCATTGTCAAAATGTGACAGTGCGTTTTAAATCGTTGCAGCGAGAAACGCGCATTTCCCCGCCGCCATCGGAGGCCCATGATGTGATCACCGGCAGCTGAAGGCTGTCATGGTAGCGACATGTCATGTGATGAATCCTGTCGCTATCATGTCATAGTTCCTCTCAAAGCCGGAAAAGCAGCAGCTGTAACAACAACGCAGCATTTATGCTGATCAGAGCTGTGCTGCTTTGATCAACAGAAATGAATGAGCGATCAGACTTCTGATCCTTATAGTCCCCTAGTGGGATTACTAAAATAAAAAAAGTAAAAAAAAGAGGATGGGAGGGTCAGTCTTTTCATATTAGTATTACACTCCCCGAAAATAAGATCTAGTGCTTTTTTCGGGGCAAATAAAATATAAGACAGTGTCTTTTTTTCGTGGAAGTACGGTAGCGCGTTTTTGTAAGAAGGATAAGATTGAAGTATCGAGATTGGGTTGGTTAGCATGTTGTGTTTTTAATGATGGTTTGTTGGTTTTATGTATAAGTATTAATTTTATTTTGCTTCTTCATAGATTGGTATTTATTTGAATGGTGACTTACCTGTTGAGATTACCGGGCTGGCTGGTATTCGCCCGGGACAACAAATTAGTTGCAGTAGGGGTGGATCCCCTGAAAAAGAAAAATAATAAGAAGAATGTATATGAGGGATTTGGAATCATGGGGATTATGGGTCTATTGATGAAAAATATTATAATGATGACATTCTCTGGAATACATGGATAAGAATGAGATAATGTATAAAAATTGTTATGGTTTAATATAGGAAGATAGTATTAACCCCTTCACAACCTACAATGTAATAGTACATCCAAAATCATGAAGGAGTGATCACCGCTGGCTGCTGCGGTGAGCCAGTGGCAATCCCTGCACATTTCTACCGATTAGAAAAGCTGACAGTGTCTTTTTTTCGGGGAAGTACTCCAGTCACTATCATAACATAGTTAGGCTATGTGCGCATGCTGCGTTTTTTTGGCGCTGCGTTTTTGTGCGTTTTTTGCCGCAAAAAACGCACAAAAACGCACCCACGGCAAAGAACCTCATAACAAAGCATGCATTTTTACCGCTTTTTTTGGCTTCGTTTTGCTGCGTTTTTGCTCACTGCGTTTTCATGCGTTTTTTTTTTATCAGTGAACAATGCCATTAAAGATTGTTGGAGAAAAAAAAAAAAGGTCTGATGTCATTTCTTTCCTCAATATGTTCTTCATTCTCTACTAGTGTATGCGGGAGAGCATACAGCTGCAGAACTACAAGGCTCAGCATGCTCCACCCAGGACTGTATGCTGGAGGGAGAGGCAGGGGGAGCAGAACTACAAGGTTCAGCATACTTTATCCACTAGTGTATGCAAGAGTGCAGACAGCAGCTGCAGAACTACAAGGCTCAGCATGCTCTATCCAGGACTGTATGCTGGAGGGAGAGGCAGGGGAGCAGAACTATAAGGCTCAGCATACTTCATCCACTAGTGTATGCAGGAGAGCCTACAGCAGCTACAGAACTACAAGGCTCAGCATGCTCCACCCAGGACTGTATGCTGGAGGGAGAGGCAGGGGGAGCAGAACTACAAGGTTCAGCATACTTTATCCACTAGTGTATGCAAGAGTGCAGACAGCAGCTGCAGAACTACAAGGCTCAGTATGCTCTATCCAGGACTGTATGCTGGAGGGAGAGGCAGGGGAGCAGAACTATAAGGCTCAGCATACTTCATCCACTAGTGTATGCAGGAGAGCCTACAGCAGCTACAGAACTACAAGGCTCAGCATGCTCCATCCACTAGTGTATGCAGGAGAGCAGACAGCAGCGGCAGAAATACAAGGCTCAGCATCCTCCATCCAGGACTGTATGCAGTTTTTTGCCCAAAAAAAAATGACATGGGCTTTGCCATATTTTTGTATGCTAGCCAGGTACAGCAGGCAGGTATGGGCTGCCCCCAACCCCCAGCTGCCTATTTGTACCCGGCTGGGAACCAAAATTATAGGGAAGCCCTTTTTTTTTATTATTTCATGAATTTAATGAAATAATTAAAAAAAAACAAAAAGGACGTGGGCTTCGCCCAATTTTTGAGTCCAGCCAGGTACAACTAGACATCTGGGGATTGGAATCCACAGCGCAGGGTGCCCAAGCTTTCTGGGCTGCCCCGCTGCGAATTGCAGTCCGCAGCCACCCCAGAAAATGGCACTTTTATAGAAGCGCCATCTTCTGGCGCTGTTTCCAACTTTTCCAGCTACCCTGGTGCGAGGTGGCTCGCTGGGTATTAATGGGGTTAGGGCTAGCTGTATGTTATCAATTGGCCCTAAGCCCGAAATTCATGGTGTCACGCCATTATTAGGCATGGCCACCATGAATTTCTAGTAAAGATAAAAAAAACACTACACAATTAGTGACTCCATCTTTATTGAAATAAAGAACCCCCCTCCGTAATCCTGGGTCAAGGGTCCCACGCCGTCCAATCCGGATCCAGTATCATCTGATCGGTTTGCTGGAAGGCAAACCAATCAGATGATGTGTCAGGTTCAAGGACGTGAATCACATCACACATCAGCTGGTTTTCTAAAAGCCGTTTATACAATCAGCTGATGTATCAGCGCAAAAAAAAAACAACAAAAAAACACCACACACTTCTGTGCAGACTCCCGTCCGATCGCTGCAGGAGCCGGCGGTAATCAGCTGATGGAAGTCACCTGACCGCATCAGCTGATAATTTCTGTCGGCCAGGCGGTAAAAAGCCGGCCTCACTGCTGGACTTATACAATCAGCTGATGCCGTCAGGTGACGGCATCAGCTGATCACCGGCAGGTCCTGCAGCGATCGGTCGTGTCCCGGGAGTCTGCCGACAGGTGAGTATGAGATTTTTTTTTTCTACTGTTCACTTTTGATTTCGCAGCTGCTTACACCTCCCGTCCGGACATGGCGCAGGACGGGAGCAGACACGGCGCCGGACGGAAGGTGGAAGCAGGGGTGGCGGTAGCGGGAGGATTCACTCTTCTGTGTTTACCAACACAAGGAATCCTCTTCCTGTACACGTCACTGTACTACCCACCCCTTGCGTTTATAGCTGTGTTTTAGTCATAGAGACGCACTAAAATGCAGCAATATTTGTAATTTGCGTTTTTCATTGCGTTTTTGAACATCTCATTGAACTCAATGGGTGAAAAACGCAGTGAAAAACGCAGGAATAATTGACATGTTGCATTTTTTTGGGCCCCACTAAAATGCAGCTAAAAAAAAACCGCTGTGTGCAGACAGTAAAATTGAAAACTCATAGATTTTGCTGGTGAAGCAAAGTCATGAAGTTTTCTGAACAAAAAGGCACCCGAAAAACGCGCAAAAACACCGCAAAAAAACGCCTAGTGCGCACATAGCCTTAATGTTACAGCCGGCAGAGCAGCGGCTGTAACAAGAACACAGCATTTCTGCTGATCAGAGCTGTGCTGCTACCTATGTATCTATTATCTATGTATGTATCTATCTATCTATGTTTGTATCTATGTATCTATTATCTATGTATCTCTCTATTATCTCTGTATTATCTCTCTCTATATCTCTCTATTATCTATCTATCTATTATCTCTCTATCTATCTATATATTATCTGTTAAAGTAGCTGTTAAAAGCATTAAAAAACGCAGGGACCAACCTGCAAAATAACGCACCAAAACGCACCAAAAACGCACCAAAATGCAGTAAAAATGCATGCGTTATTATCTACGTTATTGGTGCATTATTTTAACGCAGGTGTGCTAATCCTTCACTCTCAATAAATTTCTTGAGAAAAATCATTTTTCTAGTGCGCATATAGCCTAAAGGCCGCTTTACACGCTACGACATCGCTCAAGCGATTTCGTTGGGGTCACGGAATTTTTTTTTTTTTTTTTTTTTCTGCTGGTACTCTTCTGGAACCACACTTCTGACATTGAACATCGACATGGATTTTTGTCATATATTGATTATCTTCCTTCTTGTACCACGACTGGGACATCTGAAGCAATATTGTATTCTCTATGTTATACTTATGTTTTTTCACCGGTGTCACTGTGTTTATATTCATATTTTTATGATCATGGAGTTATTGTATAATGATTATTTCCCTCTTGTGCCACGATTAGGAGATCTCAATTTACATTGAACATCCTGTGACATGAAGTTTATGTATATTATATATACACTGGTCATTCCTCTCCTGTGCCACGACTTGGGATGTTTTTTGTGATATTGAATAATCTGTGCTACAGTATATGATCTCCTTATGTGTTATACTGCTCATACTTATTTAGTTTAACTTTGATATGGAACTCATGTATTACGCATTGATTACCTTCCTCTCTGTACCACGACTATGACACTTGAATTAATATTGAGGGTTTGATGTTATAGTATATGTTTTTTTATCAGTGGCACATTGTTCATAATTACCTATGTATATCCTTGATATTTATCATGTATCTTCCTCTTGGGTCACGGCTAGGACCTTTTAAGTTACATTTAAGACTTTATGTCACAGTTGATGTTCTCTTATTACTGTTACATTGCATATTTACTTATCCTTGTCTTCTTATGCTCGCTCCCGCCCCTCCTCCCCCCGTCGGCGCGGTTGCATCAGTGACCTACTGGCCCGGCTCTGTCGGCGTCATCATCGCCTGCGCACGTGCGCGGTTCGTGGGTGACGTGTCCCCACTTTCCGCACATGCACGCTACCTAACAAAAAAAAAAAAAGGGGCGTTGACTGCTGACAGAGCTGGTCACTGGCCGCGATTGGTCCGGCCGCGCTGACAGAGTGGGGATGGAGCAGTTGGAGCATGGGAGCACCATGTATAAAAACACATGGCTGCTTCACAGTGTTCCACCTCCCCTTGATGAAATAATCTTATAGCTGAGATTGTGAAAGGTATACGTTGGGGCTCTCTCCGGGGGGGGGTCTGCTCTGCTGCTTATCAGGCCGGCTTTGTGCACTTATGGGTATGTTTACTTAAACCTGCTGGGATTCTATTCATGCATTCATGTCTTTGTACTTAATCTGACTGTTCATTGGCATCCACTTAGCACCTCATGGTGGCTAAACCTGTTTATCTGTTTATAGCTTTTTTGACTGTTTAACTATTTGACTCTGTCACTGCAGAAGTTGCTGTTTCACCAGCATCTGTATCAAGCACTGTTTATTAGTGATTAGTGAGACTTGGATCCTATTTTATATATTTTATATATCTCTGTTATTTCAGAGTATACACTGTTATCATTGTGCTTATCCAGAGCTGTTTTTTTCCATCTGTCTATGTGTAACAATTGTCAAAATTTTACACCATGCTCTTTATGTGCAGGATGCCTTGTTCATGTTTTTGACCCAGTCTGTTATTTATTCATTTTACTTGTGCCCTATATGTAATTGTCATCTAGTACATCTATATTTTATCTGCCGGCCCGTTTTTGCCGCTGATTCCTTTGTGCCAGTTGCTATTTATTAAACCTATTTGCACTTTACTCCTTGTCCTCCAGTCTTTGTATTATCTATGTATGTATCTATCTATCTATGTTTGTATCTATGTATCTATTATCTATGTATCTCTCTATTATCTCTGTATTATCTCTCTCTATATCTCTCTATTATCTATCTATCTATTATCTCTCTATCTATCTATATATTATCTGTTAAAGTAGCTGTTAAAAGCATTAAAAAACGCAGGGACCAACCTGCAAAATAACGCACCAAAAACGCACCAAAACGCAGTAATAATGCATGCGTTATTATCTACGTTATTGGTGCGTTATTTTAACGCAGGTGCGCTAATCCTTCACTCTCAAGAAATTTCTTGAGAAATTTCTTAAGAAAAATCATTTTTCTAGTGCGCACATAGCCTAAAGGCCGCTTTACACGCTACGACATCGCTCAAGCGATTTCGTTGGGGTCACGGAATTTGTGACGCACATCCGGCTGCTTTAGCGATGTCGTTGCGTGTGACACCTATTAGCGATTTTTGCATCGTTGCAAAAACGTGCAAAATCACTAATCGGTGACATGCCCCCCTAATCTCAATTATCGTTGCTGCTGCGTGTACGATGTAGTTCGTCGTTCCTGCGGCAGCACACATCACTATACGTGACACCGCAGGAACGAGGAAGCTCACCTTACCTGCGGCCGCACGCAATGAGGAAGGAAGGAGGTGGGCGGGATGTTTGGCCCGCTCATCTCCGCCCCTCCGCTTCTATTGGGCGCCTCTTAGTGACGTCGCTGTGACGCCAAATGAACCGCCCCCTTAGAAAGGAGGCGGTTCACCGGTCACAGCAACGTCGCTATGCAGGTAATTAGTGTGGTAATTAGGCAGCAATTTGCCCATGGCGCACAACCGATGGGGACCGATATCGGTAACGATATCGCAGCGTGTAAAGCGGCCTTAAGAGTAGGTTTTTAGTTATTAATATTGGGTATTGCACTACTTCTTGAGTAACCACATAATTCACAGAATATTGATCACTGTTCCTAGGCATTGAACTAAATTAGCTAGTCACATCAAATTCACCACACAATAGTAATTACACAATTTTCAGCACTTACTTATTTTTATGCCAAAATTGCCCTTGAATCTGAGGGTTAGTAATCTGACTACTTTTGATTAGTAAGTGCCCATATATTGTTCTTAGGCCGGTATTAACCACAACCTTGAAGGTTTAATTAATAGCAATTATTACTGTTTACATCAAATTGTTGCAATAATTATGGCCACACATATGGTTATTGGTTATCATACTATAGGCCCTGAGGTATCTTTAGTATGATCCTTGGTAGCATTTAAAAAAAATAAATAAAGTGTGAAAATATAATTCACTCAATAGGGAATCATTCCATTTATAACCTATGGGGTGGATTTATTATTTGCTTATCCCTTCTTTTTCATGTCAATCTCATGTCCACATATAGTATGGTTCTAGTATATACTAAATTTGTGTAATGTTCGGGATTTCTTCCAATATATAGTCAGCAAACATGGGTATAGTCCATACATACATAGTCCTACATTCACAGAATTTTAGTTCCAGGGAGCGCTGAGCCTGTTGGTGTCTCCCCTGACCACCAACAATGTCGACAACATGGCCTAGCTAGCATGCACCGCCATTACCATGATGGCGCTGCTGGCTCGCGGGCCGCGGTCTGAGAGTTGTGGGTCACATGTAAATAGGCACATCACATGAGCTTAGCGACACTGTGACGGGGTCCTTCTCCCATATCACACAATTAACAGAGTGAGAGATGGCGGTACAATCCAAAGAGCAATTATTCCAAGCAACTCAAATGGTCCATAACATAAACCACAAAACAGAGGGTAAAATTAGTCCTGTAACACAAATATAGTCCGGTAAGCGATAAATGTACAGGTCTCTCTGAGAAGCCACAGTTTCTCACAGAGGATTAATCCTTCTCTGTTCAAGTTCTCCAACAGACTGATTGAGTCTACCAGGTAAGCAAAGAGGTTGGGTGAATCTCAGGCCCCTTCCCCCAAACTTAGGAACAGGAACACTACAGGGGGTGATTACCTACAGACAATACAATGTACACACAAGCAGTACAAATAATGGACAGTGAACCAAGCTTAAAATATGAATCTACACAACATGATACACCTCCCCCCATATCCAACCATCACAGCCACTGACTTGGAACTTCCTTTCTGTCACATGACCCGTCATCAGTTGTAGCAGGTACGCGAGTACAGCACAGTTGTTCTAGGCTGCCAAATAGTCACAGTACCCGATCACCTGCTTCTTGCGGCTCACAGGCAAGTGCCCCCCTTGACGATCGCGGCTGGTGCAAGGGTCGCACCTGTCAGTGCTCACTGCTTTATTTCAGATGAACGTTTTACCGATGCAGAGCAGAGTCAAGCTCTCTCTGCATAACTATTCCAATGGCAGCTGCTGGCCAATAAGTGGCAAGAGGTTGATGCATATGACGTCACCTGTTTGCCTCTGATTGGCCGGCGGCTGCCATTGGAATAGTGCAGAGAGAGCTTGACACTGCACGGCGGCAAAACTTTCATCTGAATTTCAGATGATGCGTTGACAGTCGCCAGTTGCCTCGATCATCAAGGGGGGCTCGTGCCTGCTGGCTGCAAGAAGCAGGTTGGAGAATGGAGGAGAGGTATGAAATGGCACAATAGCAGACAAGGATGAGGCATTGCTACAAAAAAAGGATCAGTAAAGGGGACAGTATAGTAAAAGTAAACAAGGATGGGCACATTAGTAAAAAGGGACAAGGATGGGCATATTACTACACGATGGGCATAATACTACAGAATGGGCACATTATTACAGGATGGGCACATTACTACAGAATGGGATCAAGGAGGGGGCACAATACTACAGGATGGGCACCTTGCTACAGAATGGGCTCAAGGACGGGGCACATTAGTAAAAGGGAACACGGTTGGGCACATTACTACAGGATGGGCACAATACTACAGGAATGGGACAAGGATGGGGCAGATTAGTAAAGGGGGACAAGGAGGGAGCACATTACTACACAATGGTCATATTACTACAAGTTGAGGTCAAGGTGAGGGCACAATACTACAGGATGGACACATTACTACAAGATGGGCTCAAGGATGAGACAAATTATAAAAGGGAACAAGTTTAATAATACAGGATGAGCACATGTTTGGGGCACATTAGTTAAAGGGGACGAGACTGGGCACATTACTACAGGATGGGCACATTACTACACAATGGGGACAAAAATGGGGCACATTTGTAAAAGGGGACAAGGATGGGCACAAGGATGGGGAACATTACTAGAGGATGGGCACATTACTGCAGGATGGGGACCATTACTACAGGATGGGCATATTACTACAGTAGGGGGACAAGGATGGGGCACATTAATACAGGATGGGGACAAGGATGGGCACATTACTACAGAATGGGGAAAAAGAGGGGGCACATTAAGCCAGGATGGACACTTTACTAAAGGATGGGCTCAAGGATGGGGCATATTAGTAAAAGGGGACAAGGTTGGGCACATTACCACAGGATGGGCACAATACTACAAAATTGGGACAAGGATGGGGAACATTAATAAAAGGGGACAAAGAGGGGGCACATTACTACAGGATAGGCACATTTCTACAGGATGGGGTCAAGGAGAGGGCACATTACTACAGGATGGGCACAAAGATGGGGCACATTACCACAGGATGGACACTTTACTAAAGGATGGGCTCAAGGATGGGGCACATTTGTAAAAGGGGACAAGGATGGGTACATTACTACAGGATGGAGACAAGGATGGGGCACATTACTACAAGATGGGGCACATTACTACAGGATGGAGCACATTATTACAGGATGGGCACATTACTACAGGATGGTGACAAGGAAGGGCACATTACTACAGGATGGGGACAAGGATGGGCACATTAATACATAATGGGGAAAAGGAGGGACACATTAATACAGAATGGGGAAAAGGAGGGCTGCATTACTACAAGGTGGGCACTTTACTACAAGATGGGCTCAAGTATGGTGCACTTTAGTAAAAGAGGACAAGGATGAGCACATTACTACATGATGGGCACATTACTACAGGATGGTGACAAGGCTGGGGCACGTTACTACAGGATGGGGACAAGGATGTGCACATTACTACAGAATGACAAGCAAGAAAATAGATCCAGCGCTTGTAAGGAACCAGCTTGAATAGTTCATGTAAAATATCCAAATTTATTTAGAAATGTTGCAAGTAAAAATACAGGACAGTCATAACTACCCCCTTGTAGGACTAGATGGTCAGTGGGGACAACACGATTCTGCCAATCTCTTGGCCTTAATCATGTACATGATTAAGCCCAAGAGATTGGAGAAACGCATTGTCCCCACTCACCATCTAGTTCTACAAGGGGGTAGTCATGACTGTCCTATATTTTTACTTGCAACGTTTCTAAATAAATTTTGGATATTTTATTGAACTACTTCAAGCTGGTTTCTTACAAGCGCCACATCTATTTTCTTGCTTGTCTTCATACGGTTGGCCAAACGAAGTCCAGGCTGCCACTAGGATGCCAGAGAACCAGAGGAGGTGAGCTGACAACATTGCTTTCTGTTTCTTATTACTACAGTATGGGAACAAGGATGGGCACATTACTACAGGATGGAAACAATAAATACACAAATTCCATTTAAACAAAAGTATAATGAGTGTTAGCCATGGAATAACGTTACATAATTCCCAATCTGACGAAAATGCATATATCCACAAATAGAATTATATTAAGGAGAGAACAAAATGGACTAAACACCATAAAAAAATACAAATTTTATTAAACATATTAAAAAATAAGATATAGAAAAACAGACAACAGTAAATGTAAATGCCATGGTTCGAGATCACACTTGATATGCAGTATAAAATGAATTGATCACATACAGTATTTGGCATGTAAACATATGTAAGTATACAGTAGTTAAAGGGAACCTATCAGCAGAAATTTCGCAATAAACCTAAAAGATTCCCCTTCTGCAGCTCCTGGGCTGCTTTCTAGAAAGGTTCCTGTTGTTATTGTGCCCCCTTTGAGACCTAAATAAATACTTTATAAAGTCTTACCTTTTTGTATCCAAATCTTTTTTTTTATGGTCACGGGGGCGGGCTGTCTTGCGTCCGTTATTCTCCCTCCTGATGCTGTACGCCGTCCCCCATTGCTCATTTCCATACATGAGGACGCCGCCCAGTGCTCCCATGGTCTCGCGCATGCCCAGTGCCACTCTCGCGGGACTGTGCGCAGTGTGTCCGCTGGTGACGTGATTGCGCAGGGAGTGAAATTATGGGCGGCGCTGTGATTGTCATCAGCAGCGTCATCCAAGTACCCGCTCATAATCTCCTGCCCGCGCTTTTCACTCTGCCTCCACCGTTATGCGCAAGCGCTGGCCATATGAACCCACGTCACCTATTACCCATCTTTCCCTGGAGCAGGAAATAGATGTGAGGAGCAGCATACCACCGATCATAACCGCATAACGGTGGAGGCAGAGTGAAAAGCGCGGACACAAGATTATGGGTGGGTACTTGGATGACGCTGCTGATGACAATCACAGCGCCGCCCATAATCTCACGCCTGCGCAATCACCTCACCAGTGGTCACACTTTACACAGTGCTGTCCCGCGATAGTGCCACTGGGCATGCGCGAGACCTAGGGAGCACTGGGCGGCGTCCTCAGGTATGGAAATGAGCAATGGGGGACGGCGTAAAGTGGCAGGAGGGAGAATAACGGACGCAAGACAGCCCGCCCCTGTGACCATAAAAAAAGATTTGCATACAAAAAGGTAAGACTTTATAAAGTATTTATTTAGGTCTCAAAGGGGGCACAATAACAACAGGAACCTTTCTAGAATGCAGCCCAGGAGCTGCAGAAGGGGAATCTTTTAGGTTTAGTGCGAAATTTCTGCTGACAGGTTCCCTTTAAACCACAGAAATATAATACACAAAGCTAATACCAAATATAAAGTGACTAGTGCATCAGCACTTGGAGCAAACCATATGCTCCTAGGCAATATCAAAAGTTTAGATTCAAGATACAGCCAAAAATTGAACCAGTGGGGTGCCCATATATTAAGGGTATTATATTACCTGGAAATACTGCAGTATATAATTGGTGCTTGTAACATCCATGGCGGCATCCTCACACTCTTCTGCTCCCCTCCCCTGGCGAGGACATTGGTTTTCTCCCCTATCCAGACGACCAATTTCTTAAAGAGCCAATATCCTCATATCTCAGAAGTACCTCCAAGGTCAGCTGGGAGGTCGCAGGTACTTAAAGCACCTCTGCCTTTTACTGGTGCCTGGGCAATCAGTTAGAAATTAACAAAAAACAAAATTCCTAAAAGTTGCAAATGTTATTAAGTATAATATTAAAAACTCACTATGTGGATGTGAGAAAAGCACTCCAAAATAATAGAGGAGAAAAATAAGCGAGATAGGCATGGATCTAGGTAACTCTAAATGGCCCTGCTATTGCCACTACGGTCTCACCCTACCTTACCGTGGAGGTTTGTACCCTAATAAAACGCAAATGGTGCCTCCGCTCAATGATGACTCACCCTTAAAGACCCTAATGAGTCCCTAAACTAGATCCTATCATAAATTATCCACAAATACAATGTCTGATCAAATAGGTTTGCGTTTTCAGTGTATCCACACCATTTAGGGACATCTATACCCCAATCAGGCCTCCTGATGAACCTGAAACAGGGGAAACGCGTTGAGGCCGTCTTGTGAATAATGACATGTATAAGGGAAGTGTTTTTATCTTTATTTTTTTGTTTGATCTTTTGCTTGTTTTTGTAACCTGTAATTGTGGGTCCTTTCTTTCATTTACGTGGGGCGTTGTGGTGCACACCAGTAGCCCTCGCAGTTTGATTTGCTGTTTCATGAGGTATCTATCAGGATTCAGCATGGCATATTATTAGTAGATACCTTCGTGGTTATTACCTTTTGAGCTTGGTTATTTAAAACCTATTTGATCAGACTTTGTATTTCTGCATAATTTATGATAGGATCTAGTTTAGGGACTCATCAGGGTCCTTAAGGGTGAGTCATCGGTGAGCAGGGGCACTATTTGCATTTTATTAGGGTGCCAACCTCCGCAGCAAGGTAGGGTGAGACTGTATGGGCAACGGCAGGGCCCTTTAGGTTTACCTAGATCCTTGCTTATTTCACTTTTTTTGGTCCACTCTATTGTTTTGGAGTGCTTTTCTCACATCCACATATTGAGTTTTTAATATTATACTTTAATTTGCAACTTTTAGGATTTTTTGTTTTTGTTAATTTCAATTGGGATTTGTCCTCTATCCTTGATTGTTAGCCGCAATAAGTTAGGGGTACTTTGCACGTTGCGACATTGCAAGCCGATGTTGCGATGTCGAGCGCGATAGTCCCCGCCCCCGTCGAAGCAGCGATATCTTGTGATTGCTGCCATAGCGAACATTATCGCTACGGCAGCTTCACATGCACTTACCTGCCCTGCGACGTCGCTCTGCCAGGCGAACCGCCTCCTTCCTAAGGGGACGGGTCGTGCGAGGTCACAGCGACGTCACAAGGCAGGCGGCCAATAGGAGCGGAGGGGTGGCGATGAACAGGACGTAAACATCCCGCCCACCTCCTTCCTTCTCATTGCAGCCGGGACGCAGGTAAGGTGATGTTCCTCGCTCCTACGGCATCATACACAGCGATGTGTGCTGCCGCAGGAACGAGGAACAACATCATACCGTCGCTGCTGCAAAATTATGAAAATGTCGGACCCTACACCGATCATACGATAACGACGCTTTTGCGCTCGTTAATCGTATGTAAAAGGATTCACATACTGCGATGTCGACAGTGACGCCGGATGTGCGTCACTTTCGATTTGACCCCACCGACATCGCACCTGCGATGTTGTAATGTGCAAAGTACCCCTTGGAGTCATTGCTAGTTCTCAGGTCCCTTAGCGCTGCTGCTGATATTGTGCTGTCTGCTGCTGCTCACACTTCTTTATATTGTAGTGCTGTGCTTCCTTGCTGTTCCACTGCTGCCGCTACCATCCACGCCGTCCAGCTTACACGATACCCGTCTCCTCAAGTATCCATGTCAGTCGCAGCTGCTGTACTATCAATCCGTCCATCCATCCCAGACAGAATCTCAACACCTGCTGCTGCTCTAACCTACTGCCAGAGACTGTTGCTCGTTTACCCCTGGGGGCAGCTGAAGCAGCACCAGTCTTCCTGAGTGTCACCCGCACACATACCTGCAGTGTAACACCCTCACCATGAGGGGCTCTGGAGAAGACCAGGCTCAGGTCCATAGTCAAGCCCCTTTAGTTTTTCTGTGTGCTGTGGCTCAGTGGCTTTTCTAAATATCTCTGCTCTGCGGGCGAGCATAACAGTTTTCCCAGGACATGAACCATGCTGGCCCTGCATTCTCGGCTCAGTGAGAACTTGCTCATTTGCAGGAGGAACAACACCATCTCATGACCAGTCTGCAGGCTATGGACACATGGCTGACCTCTCTGCAGTTGACAGATCTTGCAACCAACAACACTCAGCTTACCAGCGTCTAACAAGAACTTACTCATCAGGAAGGTATACAAGGTCGGGTGCTGGAGTATTTAGCTTCCATGGACGAACGGCAGACATCCAAGCAGAATGCTTCCAGCCAAGCTGCTACTCCAGTTTTGGAGCCTTCTGTGCCGTCCTCTCTTCCAGTCGGCAGTCTTCCTCATTCGTCTCAGCAGACATCCACGGTACCGAGGGGATCCGAAGCTTTGTTAAGGGTTTCTTAATAGTGCCAGTTGCACTTCCGTCTCCTGCCGCAGCAGTATCCCACAGATGCCACCAAAGTGGCTTTCCTGGCCTCTTACCTAGAGGGCGAAGCTTTGGACTAGATCAGTTCGTTTCTGGAGAGGCTTGATTCACTAGTCTCCAACCTGTCTATCTTCCTGGAGACTTTCCAGGAAATATTTGATGAACCTGGCCACATTGCATCTGCTACAGAAGCACTGTTTGACCTGCAACAAGGGGATTTCACCGTAAGCCATAAGATTCCACACCTTATTGTCTGAGCTGCAGTGGACCAATGAGTCATTCATCGGAGCATTCTGGTGAGGCCTAACTGGTAAAATCAAGGGACGAGTTAGCTGGTCATTGTCACGCTCCCGATCCGACTGCGCCACCCACCACGGGTTAAGGGCGTCACACATGCACACTAGAGGGCATGCGTGTGCACTCTCCTAGACTTAAAGGGCCAGCACAGCTGTCCAGGATCTGACTACTAAATACCTTGGGTATTTAAGACTTCCTGTTCCCCATGGCCAGTGCTTGTTCAACGTGTCCCTGTAGCTTGTCTCTTGTACCAGTTGTTCAGGTCTCTCTATGCCTATGCTTGGTGTAACACTGTCTTTGCTTACAGATCCTGAGTACCTTTCTGAGCACACACTCCAGCCTGATCCCTGTAACCTGCACCAGTCTCCGGTTCTGGACTTCAGCCTGATCCCGTTAACCTGCACCAGTCTCCGATTCTGGCCTTCAGCCTGATGCCGTTAACCTGTACCTGGTTCAGATCTGATCCTGTATCTACCACAGACTCTATAAAACTCTTTCCTGTGAATCCTGCTGATCCCGGCTTCCGTGCATCTAGACCCTCTGGGGTTACGCCCGACGTCCCTGTATAGGGATTCGCTCAAGGCGGCACCTCAGGAGAGTCCAGTGCCCAGTCCAGTGAGTCCACTCCCAGGACTATCGTTACAGTCGTGCTTTATTCTTCTTTCTGGATGACCTGATTAGCCTAGCCATTCAGATTGACCTGTGCTTTCTGTAATGTGCTCATGAGAAAGCCCGTGAAAGGAGGTCATCACACCCAGTACCCTCTGTTCTGAGGTGCTTGGTTCCTCGTGCCAGTGTGGCCTCCATACCTACAGTCCCAGAGCCAATGGAGATTGATCAAGTGTGGTCTGTCTGCTATCGCCAGGACATTCGTCGTACCAATGAGAGTGCTACTATTGTTGAAGCTCCGCGCACCTAATCTGCTTTTGTCCCAAGAAGCCGGGAAAATTTCTTGCCTAGGGTCAGTAGGAGAGGCTACTCTACGTGATGGCAAGTCCTCTGCACCTCTATATTTGACTGTGTCCGTAACCAGTGACTTCTGGTTCTCTGAGGTGGCCCTTCTGTGCTGATGGGAATTTCATACAACTGAGTATAGTGGATCGGTATTGGATTCCTGTTCATCAGCTGCAAAGTCCTGTTCCAGTGCTGTCGGTGAACAAAAAGCCTCTGCCCGAGGTCATCCAGTTTGTTACAGAAGACGCTGTCCTATGAGTAGGAGTGCTGCATATGGAGAAGATCACCTTTCACGTCCTTTCAGGAATGTCGCATCCGCTGTTGCTGGGTCTACTGTGGATTCGGAAGCACGAACCACTTCTGGACTGGAGATCTGCTCAGGTGGGGTAACACTTGCCATAAAAGCTGTCTTGTTCATGTACAATCTCCTTGACCACCCATGAAGCCCTCTAATCTTCCAGGTCTGCTGTCTGCATACTGGGCCTATGCAGATGTCTTTGACAAAAAAGAGGCCAAAACCCAGCCGCCACATAGACAATACCACTGTCCGATTGACCTACTCCCTGGGTCAACCCCTCCTCGTGGTTGTATGTATCCCGTCTCAGGCCGAGACCCAGGTGATGTCCGAATACATAAAGTACAATATGGCAAGAGGTTTCATTCAATACACTTCCTCAACGGCCGGAGCCGGTTTCTCCTTTGTGAAAAAAGGACAGGTCTCTTTGACCATATATAGACTACAGAGGTCTCAATCAAATCACAGTCAAGAACAAATAATCGCTGCTGCTCATACCAGAATTGTTCGACCGACTCCGAGGATTTAGGATCTTCTCCAAGCTTGACCTCTTTGGTGCGTACAATCTGGTTAGGATATGGTTGGGCGATGAATGGAAGACTGCCTTCAACACCCATGACAGCCACTATGAGTATCGGGTAATGCCATTTGGGCTCAGCAATGCCCCGACAGTCTTTCAGGAATTCATCAACGATATCTTTCGAGATCTGCTATACACATGTGTAGTGGTGTACTTGGACGACATTCTTGTATTCTCACTGGACTTTCTTACGCACAGAAGAAACGTTCAGCAGGTTCTGCAGAGGTTAAGGGAGAACCATGTATATGCCAAATACGAAAAGCACCTGTTTGAGAAATCATCCCTGCTTTTCTTAGGTTACATCATCTCAGTGACCGGCCTGAGGATGGATCCAGCAAGTTGTTAGCAGTACTGAAGTGGCCACGTCCTGACAGTCTGATCCGGCGGTTCTTTGGGTTTGCCAATTACTACAGGCAGTTTATCCCGTGATTCTCGTCACTGGCTCTTCCCATCTCAGTCTTGACCCGCAAAGGGGCGAATCTGAAAGCTTGGACTCCTGAGGCAGAAAACACCTTTATTTCCCTCAAACAGGCCTTACTTAGCTTTGACGCTACATAGACCTGATTCTAATCAGCAGTTTACCCTCGAAGTGGATGCTTCGTCTTCTGTTGCCGATGCAGTTCTCACACAGAAGTGCTATTTAACCTGCGGTTTCTTTTCCAGGGCTTTCTCTCCAGCCAAGTGCAACTACTCAATTGGCGATTGGGAGCTGTTGGCCCTCAAGATGGCTCTGGTGTTATGTGTTGGAAGGAGCAGTGCACCCTGTAATCATTTACGCCTAACACAAGAACTTTGCTTACCTACAGTCAGCTCAGGGGATGAATCCTCGTCAAGCCCGGTGGTCGCTTTTGTTCACTCGCTTCGACTTTGTGCTGCATTTCCGCCCTGCAGAAATGAACATCAAGGTTGATGCGCTGTTGCGATCATTTCTGTCAGCCGATCAGGAGGAGGAGCCTCAACACATAATTGAGCCATCCAGGATGGTGACATGGCTCCTATAGACATTTTCCAGGTTCCTCCCGGCAAGATGTTGCTGAAGCAGACAGGGAGCGAGTTATTCAGTGGGGTCATTCCTTTTGGCTGGCCAGTCATACTGGACAGAAGTCATTGCAGCTGACGTTGTAGTGCTACTGGTGGCCTACACTGCGACAAGATGTCCTGGAATTTGTGTTGGCCTGTCCTTCGAGTGCCCATAAGAAGACACTGAAGAAGCTTCCTGCTGATCCACTGCTCCCTTTTCCGGTGCCATCTACCCCCTGATAGCATATCACATCGGGATGGACTTTATCACAGATCTACTGAAGTCCTCCGGTTGCACCGTCAACTTAGTGGTGGTGGACAGATTCTCTAAAATGGCCCATTTTACCCTGCTGACCGGTTTGCCTTCTTCGCCAGTGCTTGCTGAGCACTTCATGCAGCTCATCTTTCTGCTGCACGGTCTACCACTCCTCATTGTGTCCGACAGAGGAGTCCAGTTCATATCTAGATTCTGGAAGGCCACCTCCAAGCTGTTGGATGTCACTTTGGACTTCTCGGCAGACTACAATCCGCAGTCCAATAGCCAAGTGGAACGGGTGAACCAGACTATGATGAACTTTCTGTGACACTTCGTCAATGAGCATCATAGTGACTGGGTCAAGCTCCTCCCTTGTGTGGAGTTCTCGTATATAAAACCACCTAAGTAAGTCCGCCGCCAAGCCTCCTTTTCAGATTCTGTATGGACAGCGACCCAGAATCCCATTCCCAGTGGCACTCACCTTTGGCAAGCTGTTTCTCTCGTTAAGACGTTCTCCGACATCAGGGTGGAGACCAAGTCCTCCCTGGAGCAGTCCTCCATTCATATGAAGAGGCATGAAGACAAGAGACACCTACATCCTTCTTCGTTCCAGCCCGGAGACAAGGTATGTCTCTCTTCCGGATACGTCCACTTCAAGTTACCATCCTACAAGTTGAGTCCCATTGAGGTGCTCCAGACTACAAACTGAAGCTCCTGGCTTCTCTATGCATCCCCAACTCTTTCCATGTGTCCCTCCTCAAACCTGTCATCCTGAGCCGTTATCACAGGGATCCAGGTACCTCTTAGCCTCTGGAAGGGGTTTGGTCCTGAGGAGAGGTCATTGCAGGAAGACCAAAAGAAAAATCCCTAAAAAAATCACCTTATTATTATTGTCTTAAAATCAGAAATCCCCCCCAAAAAACGTGATTATATAAAGTCATAGACACGGTCCAATGATTAAAGATTCGGAATGGTGAAAAGCCCTATCAGTTTACCTTCCTTGCCGCGGAGGTTGGCACTCTACATTTAGCGCAATGGCGCCCCCGCTTACCGACAGCTTGCTCTTATATCCCTGTTCTAGTCTGAGGTGCAGCTAGTCTGGAAATTCGGGAGTGACAACACACATAATCTATGCACACCTACATGTCCTCAAAAATATAAAATGACTCTGTCACAAGGGTAAAAATATCCCAGACAGTTAGATCCCCCTATTTTCTATAAGATAATACTAGAAAATAGGTTTGACTATGTTTACATATCTTTTGGTACCTTTTTCTGCTGGTGTGATAATGAAAAACCAGGTTATTAGCAAAGAGAGTCCTTGCTTACATTGATATATTGCTTGGCCAGTTTGCACAATAACAGTCTAGGTTTACAGCAGTGTTTGTGTTTACTCCTTGTGTTACACAGTACTTGGAGGTATTTAGCACTTTATATATACTTTGGAGGCACTTGACAATTTATTTTTTTAATAAGTATAACATCAGGTTATTTAAGCTGAGAGATCAAACCTATTTTTCTAGTATTATATTATAGAAAATAGGGGGATCTAACTGTCTGGGATATTTTTACCCTTGTGACAGTGCTAAGTCATTTTATATTTTTAAGGACATGTAGGTGTGCATAGATTGTTATGTGTGTTGTTACTCCCGAATTTCCAGACTAGCTGCACCTCAGACTATAAGGGCAAGCCGTCGGTGAGCGGGGGCGCCATTGCGCTAAATTTAGAGTGCCAACCTCCGTGGCAAGGAAGGGAAACTGATAGGGTTTTTGGCCATTCCCAATCCTTAATCATTGCACCGTGTTAATGACTTTATATAATCACGCTTTTTGGGGGGAATTTCTGATTTTAAGACAATAATGATAAAGTAATTTTTTAGGGGTTTTTCTTTTGGTCTTCTTGGTTAACCCCTTGGTTATATCTCAATTGGTTGTTCTTTTTTGAGAGGTCATGGCAGCCAAGGGAGAATATTAATTTCCCTCTTCTCCTTAACAAATACCCTAAAAGGGGGTGGGTGGGGGGCGTAAGGAAGGGGGGTACTGTAACGCCCATGCCGACATCCTCGCACTCTCCTGCTCCCCTTCCCCAGCAAGGACGTCGGTTTCCTCACCTGTCCAGGAGTCCTGCGGTGGTGGTCCCGTCCCTGTCCCATGCTGCTGTCTCCCAGAACATCTGTACATCTTCCAGGCCTCCAGCCTCAGCCTTATCACTGGTGCCTGGGCAATGAGTTAGTCATTGCTAGTTATCAGGGCCCTTAGCACTGCAGCTGATGATATTGTGCTGTCTGCTGCTGCTGATACATCTTTATATTTCAGTGCTGTACTACCATGCTGTTCCACTGCTGTCGCTACCATCTACGCCGACCAGCTTACACGATACCCGCCTCTGCAAGTATCCATGCCGGTCACAGCTGCTGTACCATCCATCCGTCCATCCATCCTGGATGGAATCTCGACACCTGCTGCTGCTGTAACCTACTGCCAGAGACTGCCGCTCCCATACCCCTGGGGCCAGCCGATGCAGCACCAGTCTTCCCGAGTGGCACCCAGACTCATACCTGAAGCGTAACACCCTCACCATGAGAAGCACTGGAGAAGACCAGGCTCAGGTCTGTAGTCAAGCCCCTCTGGGTTTTATGTGTGCTGTGGCCCAGTGGGTTTGCTAAACAACATTGCTCGTCCGGCAAGCATAACAGGGTCAGAGGAAATCCCATGAGAACGCCTCAATGCGTGTTTCGTGAGAAATTGCTCGCTTCATCAAAGGACTGAAAGGTACACATGCCAGGACCTTTTTAGAGTAAGAGGTAGTGGTCACCTGGGCTGCGAGAACCAATCAAGGTGGATATAGTGGCACCTGTACACCATCTGAAATCAATCTGTCCATTCCGCTTGCGTTGTCATAACACTAGCACTATGTATGTCGCGGGCGGGGAGGGGACGCTGCGCTCACCACGCTCGGGTCCGGCACGGTTGCGGCTGCTTCGCTTGCTGCTCGGTCAGTTGCTCGAGCGGTGGGCCAGATCCCGGGGACTCGAGCGGCGCTCCTCGCCCGTGAGTGAAAAGGGGGGATTGGTTTTGGGGATTTATTGTCCGTGACGCCACCCACGGTTGTGGTGAGGTTGTGACACAACCGCTGCTCTTGACGGGGATCCCGGGAGCGATGACAGGGAGCAGCTTAGATGTTGCTCTTCCCCTCCGTGGGTAGGGGGGTTGGTTGTCCCGGGGCCCGGTGAGGGAGGAATGGCAGGTGGGTTACGGGACCTGGTGAGGTGCAGGGTCGTGGGGGCAGCGCGGTGCCGCACGGCACAGTGGTACTCACTCAGCCAATAATGAATGCAAAGTCTCCGGTAAAACAAACGGCTGGATGGACGGGTCCCACAGACGGCTGCGGTGGTTCTTCTCCCGGTAGGTTGGCGGTGACTGCCTTTCCCTGCACCTGTGTTATGTTCTCGGTTCCGGTGGCTTCCCACCGGTAAACCGCTCCCCAGCTTGGATGGATGCTGAGGGAACCCCTTTTGCCTGCAGGCTCTGGCCCTGGGAACTGTAGCCTTGGCGGTGACTGTATTTCCCTTCACGGTTTGAGCGGTTGCCTTCAATCGTGTCTTGACTGCTGGGAAACCCCGGAGGTTCCCTTCGCTAACGGATTTGACCGGTTTTGCGGCGACTCCAAGCCTGGTCGGGGTCCGTAGGCCCTGCCGAATGGTGCTGGCCTCTCTTCGCTCTCCGATCCGGTACCGGCGGGCCACCGCCCGTCCCCGGTCCTTACGGTTCACGTCAATCAGCCTCTCCTGCAGACAGTCACCACCGTCTGCCAACTTTGCTGTATGTGCCCGGGCCACGCACCCGGACACAGTCAGTCTGCTCCACTACCACTTCACTCCTCTCTCTTCCACTTCCCTAACTGAACTGTCACTTTTCCCGCCTCCAGGCCTGTGAACTCCTCGGTGGGTGGAGCCAACCGCCTGGCTCCACCCCACCTGGTGTGGACATCAGCCCCTGGAGGGAGGCAACAAGGATTTTTGTCTGACTTTGGTGTGCCTAGCCGGGGTGTGGGGTGTGTTGTTGCAGTACCTGTGACGTCCTGGCTTGTCCAGGGCGCCACATTCCTCCTTAGTAAAATGCAGACCGTCCGCTGGCTGCCCGTCCATCACCGGTTTTATTTTTTTTTGTTAACTGCAAAAGAGTAAAAACATCATTTAAAACACAAGCATTTTTAGTCAAACTTCCCACAACGGGAGGCACATTCTTAAACGTTTCTAACAGCATATATTTATTAAATGGTACGGCTTCCGCTCTTCTCCCACCCAAACAACCTGGCCCTGATGCTGCCCCTAAGAAGCGGGCAGCACCCCTTGACCCCAGTCCAGAACCAAGCTGCCCGAGCGGGTACGGTCTCTTTCAGGGGTCCCATGTCCATGGGAACCCCTGACCCCCGGAGGATCACCACCGGTTCAGGTGGTGGCCGGGCCCCAGCCTACTCTGCTGCGGGCCCTTCCTCCAATCTGCCTCTCCGGAGGCGGCAACGGTTTAAGCCAAATATTTACATCCCACAAGTTTGTGGTTGCCCTGCAAGTTCTCGGGCTTGTCTGTAAGCAGTTCCTTACGCAGCGGTTGCAGAAAGTCCCTACGGGGACAACATGCCGGCAACGGCCAGTTTAATCACGGTCCCAATCAGATTACAGTTCGGTTGATTCAATCTTATCATTTAACTTATTCAAACGGTGCCGGTGGTCCCAAAGGGGACAACTTGCGGCGGGGGACCGCTGCCATTACTGCTCACCTTCGTCCTCCTCACCCGACCCTGGGTGGAAGAACACAGGTACCAGCCCCTCCAGCGCATAGTAGGCGCGACGAGGAAGGGCCGCCCGGTATCCATTATTTCCGCTCCGGGGGATGTAAGTGGCCTCCGTGCCATACAGGGCGACGACTCCCTCGTCCTCCTCCGAAACAGGCTCTGTGTCAGGTCCGGAGTCACCATCATCTGTCCCTGCGCCAGGCGGGTTGCCGCCAGCTGCCGCAGTCTCCGGGCTCACCAATCTTTCGGCTACTGTTACGAGGGGGTGTACGTTAGATGGACCAGCAGCAGCGGGGTGCACGGGCAGGGAAGACGGAGGCGGCATGGGGGCCAGAGGTAGACCGGGTCCCTCAGCCGCAACGGCCGGTCCCTCGGGGACACAAGGGCGTGGGTCACTCACCAGCTCCTCCATCATGGCCTCCATTCCGTATACCCGGGCGACCGCAGCTACCTCCTCCACCTCCGCGGTCCACTGCTCCATCAGCAGACATATCTGACTCCGGTAGCGCCGGCAGATCCCCGCCATTCGGGCCCTGAGCCACGCCGCTGTTCCGGGCACCGGCTCCGTAACCTCTGCGTAGCTGGACGGGGCGGACATGGTGGTAGCGGTACTTTCCAGGAACCAGCAGATCGCAGAGTCCTGGCGTCCCTGCTTCTATAGCCGCGGTTCATATGCGGCCGGCCGCCATTCTGTGCCCCCTTACCCCTTAGTCTTTTTCTGGCTCCTCCTCTACAGGGGCGGGGTTTCGGCTTTCGCGCCTCCACTGCTCGAGGAGACGCTCGAGCGGGGATTTTTCGCACCCAAAATGGCGGCTTCTCAAAATTTTCGGCCAGACACCTCAGGCGGTCACAAGGCGCACCTCTACCAGACGGCAGAGCGGTAAGATCCTGTTCGTGACGCCAAGTTGTCGCGGGCGGGGAAGGGACGCTGCGCTCACCACGCTCGGGTCCGGCTGCTTCGCTTGCTGCTCGGTCGGTGGCTCGAGTGGTGGGCCGGACCCGGGGACTCGAGCAGCGCTCCTCGCCCGTGAGTGAAAAGGGGGGATTGGTTTTGGGGATGTATTGTCCGTGATGCCACCCACGGTTGTGGTGAGGTTGTGACACCACCGCTGCTCTGGACGGGGATCCCGGGAGCGATGACAGGGAGCAGCTTAGATGTTGTTCTTCCCCTCCGTGAGTAGCAGGGTTGGTTGTCCCGGGGCCCGGTGAGGGAGGAATGGCAGGTGGGTTACGGGACCTGGTGAGGTGCAGGGTCGCGGGGGCAGCGCAGTGCCGCACGGCACAGTGGTACTCACTCAGCCAATAATGAATGCAAAGTCTCCGGTAAAACAAACGGCTGGATGGACGGGTCCCACAGACGGCTGCGGTGGTTCTTCTCCCGGTAGGTTGGCGGTGACTGCCTTTCCCCGCACCTGTGTTATGTTCTCGGTTCTGGTGGCTTCCCACCGGTAACCCTCTCCCCAGCTTGGATGGATGCTGAGGGAGCCCCTTTTGCCCGCAGGCTCTGGCCCTGGGAACTGTAGCCTTGGCGGTGACTGTATTTCCCTTCACGGTTTGAGCGGTTGCCTTCAATTGGGTCTTGACTGCTGGGAAACCCCGGAGGTTCCCTTCGCTAACGGATTTGACCGGTTTTGAGGCGACTCCAAGCCTGGTCGGGGTCCGTAGGCCCTGCCGAATGGTGCTGGCTTCTCTTTGCTCTCCGATCCGGTACCGGTGGGCCACCGCCCGTCCCCGGTCCTTACGGTTCACGTCAATCAGCCTCTCCTGCAGACGGTCACCACCGTCTGCCAACCTTGCTGTATGTGCCCGGGTCACGCACCCGGACACGGTCAGTCTGCTCCACTACCACTTCACTCCTCTCTCTTCCACTTCCCTAACTGAACTGTCACTTTTCCTGCCTCCAGGCCTGTGAACTCCTCGGTGGGTGGAGCCAACTGCCTAGCTCCACCCCACCTGGTGTGGACATCAGCCCCTGGAGGGAGGCAACAAGGATTTTTGTCTGACTTTGGTGTGCCTAGCCGGGGTGTGGGGTGCGTTGTTGCAGTACCTGTGACGTCCTGGCTTGTCCAGGGCGCCACATGTACAGGGTCAGAGACAAGTTGCTATGGCACTCGGACAAGCGCACAAGACCACCAGACAGCGACAGAGGGGAAGAGAGATAGCCAGAAGGGACGCATACGCACATCCATTAGGTTGGTTCTTAAGAAGTACATCATATATATTAAATACAACAAAGGCAAGTATTAGCCCTAAATAGGGGCAAGTCCATAAATAATATGATGTATCCACAATAAGCAGGCAAAGAGCTGGATCCATATGATATCCATAATATCCATTGGATCAAAATCACCATTAATTAGTATATGGAGACAGGTCCCAGACAGGAATGCTTACAGCAAGGCACTATTGTAAAAAACATATGACAATTGTAGAATATAATATATCATATTAAATAGAAAGATACAGTATGAGACAATTGTGGAGGGCACATGCACACAAGAATTCTACAAGCATGGAGAAAAGTTCAGAGTTTCATTTAATCCCTGAGGTGTCTCTCTCTGTGCCAGGATTTTCCTAAGGTTGGCACCCCTGATCCTTCCCTGTACTAAGTCTATGGTGGGCTTTGCACACTACGATATCGCAGGTGCGATGTCGGTGAGGTCAAATCGAAAGTGACACACATCCGGCGTCGCTGTCGACATCGTAGTGTGTAAAGCCTTTTACATACGATTAACCCTAGAACGCGCAAGCATAACAATCTACCATAGAAAACAAATGACCTAGCAGGCCTGCGAGGCCCCAGGTATGCGTTCTAGGGTTAACGAGCGCAAAAGCGTCGTTATCGTATGATCGGTGTAGGGTCCAACATTTGCATAATACCGCTGCTGAGATGGTACGATGTTGTTCCTCATTCCAGCAGGCAGCACACATCGCTGTGTGTGAAGCCGCTGGAGCGAGGAACATATCCTACCTGCGTCCCGGCCGGCTATGCGGAAGGAGGTGGGCGGGATGTTTACGTCCCGCTCATCTCCTCCCCTCCGCTTCTATTGGCTGCCTGCCGTGTGACGTCGCTATGACGCCGCACGACCCGCCCCCTTAGGAAGTAGGCGGGTCGCTTGCCACAGCGACGTCGCAGGGCAGGTGAGTGCATGTAAAGCTGGCGTAGCGATAATGTTCGCTACACCAGCAATCACAAGATATCGTACCTGCGAAGGGGGCGGGGACTATCGCTGCAGCGTCGGTAACACATTGTTACCGATGTCGCAACGTGCAAAGCCCGCCTAAGTCTCAAATCCTCAGGGACCTAGGATCACAATTATGGAAATCTGTGAAGTGACAAGGCAAACTTTTCAAAAAAGCCACATCGGTCGCAGTCCTGGCCGCACCAATGTCCCACAAATGTTCTTGGACTAACCCGTAGTTCTCTGGAGGTCAGGCCAATATAGATTTTGGAGCAACCACACGTGGCATAATATACCATGTGGGTGCTTTTACATGTGATGTAGTGATTTATTTTATAGCAACGAAAACCATCTGCTGTCTCAAAAGTGAAGCAGCGCAGGACATTGGCGCAGGCAGCACAGCGGCCACATGAATAACAACCCACGATAGGACCTCTGGTGTTAAAGGGGTTTGTTATCTTAGATACGTAATGACTTTGGATAAGGACATCACTGAGGTTCTTACACCGCCTAGAGGTCAAAAGTGGTCTTTCAGATAAAAATTGAGTGAAGGAGGGCTCCATGTTTAAGATGGACAAATGTTTTAAAAGAATGGCCTTTATAGCTAACCACTCATAGTTATAAGTTGAGAGGAATCTCCATTTTTGTTCAGATCCATCTTTCTTAGTTGGTTGATGTAACTGAGCCCGGGAAGTGTATTTTGCTCACTTGTACCCACCCTTTACACACCTGTTGCTGTAACGTCTCTGTAAAAAGCAGGTGTTAAGGTCACTGACCTCAAAACATTCTTCGGTAGAGCATATCCGCCGCATCCTCAAGAATTGGCCAACCGGGATAGCTCTAATGGTGGAGCATTTGTGCGAGGAGGATGCGTGTAATAAAAAATGAACCAACTTTTTTGCGATAAACGTCGGTCTTTATAGCACTACCTTGACCATGGTCCAACTGTATGCTCAAAAAAATCAATTTTGCAAGAATCACACCTGTGTATTAATTTGATGTGATACTCATTGTTATTGAGTGTATGAAAAAAAACCGAGTTGCTCGCTGTGCCCTGCCAGAAAATAAAAATATCGTGGATGTATCTTATCCAGCACTGGATATGAGAGCCGGCCGGTGACTGTTCCCCCCAGACAAAGCCCACTCCCAGTACTCCTGGAAGAGGTTTGCATAAGACTGGGCATAGGCCGTCCCCATTGCAGTGCCACGACGGTGAAGATAAAAGGAATTCTTAAACACAAAAAAATAGTGTGACAGGGCAAAGTCGACCAGTTCAATAATCAAATCACATAGGTGTCTATCCCGGTTGGCTGCCCTGAGGAAGAAGTGAACTGCCTGTAGACCATGCTGGTGGTCCATGCAAGTATACAGGGATTCTACATCTGCTGTAACCAGCAACACGTTATCATCCACAAAGATCCCATCAACCCTATTCAGGACATCCATTGTGTCTTTGACATATGAAGGTAATGTCTCAACAAGTTGGTTAAGGTAGTAGTCTATGAACCTACATATGGCATAGACCCTCTATCCCTGACACAATGGGATGTCCTGTAGGTTAAAGGGGGTCTCTGTGGATTTTAGGGATTATGTAAAAGGTGGGTATTTTGGGATAGGTGGTGGTAAGGCCCTCGAAAACTTTTTTAGTAATATGGCCATCATCAAATGCCCTAAACAAGATGGCATGCAATTGTCTAGAAAAGAGAGGTAGGGGGTTGGAGTGTAGTTTAGGATCAGGATTCCTCAGCTGCCTCAAGACTTCCCGCTCGTATTGGTCCTTAGGCCAGATTACTATGTGTGACCCCCCCTTGTCTGCATCTTTAAATACCTCATCATCCATGGCCCTAAGCTCTCTCAGGGCATCTCTCTGGGTCTTTGTGAGATTATCAAATTTCCATTTTGTTTGGACTTTGAGATCCTCGGTGACAAGTTTCACAAAAATTGATGGGGACAAGTATGGGCACGTTACTACAGGATAGGTACAAGGATGAGTACATTACTACAGCATGGGGAACAGGATGGGGAATATTACTAAAATATCTTGGCCAAAATCACTAAATGGTGCTAGTTGTAAAACTATATTACTTACAAGAAAGATAAAATGTAAACAAAAAAAATAAAGTATGTAAAGAAATGTTGTTTTTTTATATGTAAACTAAAAAAGTGTATGTTGTTATAATAAACGAGCAAAAAATATTCACAGTGATCCAAAGGTGTGGAGAGAAAAAAATATGGCACCAAAAAAATGCCACTTTGTCCTGCAAAGAATGCGGCCCCTCAAATTCTTCTTCTTCTATGTGTGGCTCATATGCCCAGCCGAGTTTGAGACCCCTGGCCTACACAATGAGCTCCTGGGAGGCAGCATTCAGCGTTTCTGTGTTGCAGCCAGAACAGTTTGCATCTGCACTTTTTTCCACTTAGTTTGGATGTGCTGAATAATCGTGCCGTTTGCACTGTACATTTCGGGGTGCACTCCCCTTCTTTCCCTCCAACCTGTGAGAGGACTGTTTAAATTAGTACACAGCACAGCTTGATCCTGCTTCTCGGCTCATTGTACAGGCCGAGGCCCAGAAGAGGGTAAGTCTGGGTTTAGTGTAGAACAGAGGTCTCAAACATGCGGCCCCCGAGAGCAGCATGTGGCCTGAGGCTGCTTGTTGCGGCCCGCAGACCCACTAACGATCATGGCCTTATGCTGGAGGTCGGCGCCAGCTGAGCACAGTTGAATCATTTTCAGTGCCGCGCATAGGAGCTTTCTGCCCGCCAATCAGATGCAAGGAGGTGACGCCGCTGCATGACGTCATCTCCTTGCATCTGATTGGCGGAGAACAGCCATTGGTATAGTGCAGAAAGCTCTGCTGTGCAGCACTGTCAATGATTCAACCCTAGAAAAGCCTTGCCGGCGCCGATCCCCGTCATAGGGCCGCGATCTTCACAGGGTCTGCGGGCCGCAACAAGCACGTAAGATACGTGCCCATGATCAGGACCCATTTCATCCTGGACACAGCGGCCTGGCCCCGCCCCCCGCACGGATTGGCCGCTCGACCAGACCCCCCCGCACACATTGGCCGCTCGGTCAAGCCCCGCCCCCCTCAAGCATTGGACGCTCGGCTTGGCCCCACCCTCCGCACGCATTCTCCGAACCCGCACGGAGCCCCGACTCCCAGTTGACTGCTGCATCCCCGGGAGCCCACACCAGTAACCCAGCCGAGACATACCCTTGCGTTGCTGGGATCGTGCCGGAGCCGGCGTATGCTGGTAACCATGGTACACATCGGGTAACCATGGAAACCACTTTGCTTAATTACCCGATTGTGTACCATGGTTACCAGCGTATGCCGGCTCCCTGCCCATTCAGATCGTTAGTCTCCAGCTGTCAAACACGTTAATGCATGCTGCACAGCAGGAGACCAACAAACAAAAAATGAACCAGCACTGTCGCTTTGAATGGTTACCTGATGTGTACCATGGTTACTAGCTTACCCCGGCTCCTGGCACACGTGTGCTGGAGTCGGCGTACGCTGGTAACCATGGTACACATTGGGTAACTATGGAAACCGTGTTGCATAGTTACCCGAGCCACGACCCCCGCACTGTGCCCGCTCGGCCACGCACCCCCCACACTATGCCCGCTCAGCCACTCCCCCCACACTCTGCCCGCTCAGCCACGCCCCCCACTATGCCCGCTCGGTCACGCCCCCCCACTATGCCCGCTCGGCCACGCCCCCCACACTATGCCCGCTCGGCCACGCGCCCCCCCCACTATGCCCACTCGGCCACGCCACCCACACTATGCCCACTCAGCCACGCCCCACTATGCCCGCTCGGCCACGTCCCTGCCACACTATGCCCGCTCAGCCACGCCCCCCTAAACCATGCCTGCTTGGCCACGCCCCCCACACTATGCCCACTCAGCCACGCCCACCGCACACATTGGGCACCTATTAGGCACCTCCCCCCAGGACCGCTCCACCTATTAGACATCTCCCCCCAAGGACTACTCCACCTATTAGACACCTCCCCCACAGGACTACTTCACCTACTAGACACCTCCCCCAGGACACTTCCTCCTATTAGACTCCTCTCCCCCCAGGACTACTTCTCCTATTATCCTCCTCTCTCCCCAGGACTACTCTTCCTATTATACTCCTCTCCCCCCAGGACTACTCCTCCTATTATCCTCCTCTCTCCCCAGGACTACCCCTCCTATTATCCTCCTCTCCCCCCAAGACTACTCCTCCTATTATACTCCTCTCTCCCCAGCACTACTCCTCCTATTATCCTCCTCTCCCCCCAGGACTACTCCTCATATTATATTCCTCACCTCCAGAACTACTCCTCCTATTATACTCCTCTCCACCCAGGACTACTCCTCCTATTATACTCCTCTCCACCCAGGACTACTCCTCCTATTATACTCCTCTCTCCCCAGGACTATTCCTCTAACACACACACACTGCACAAAACACACTTCCCACCAAAACACACACACCCACACAAACCGCGCAACACACACAGCACCACACACACACAACTCTGCAGACACACAGCGCTCCACAAACAACGCAACACTCACAAACAACACTGCTCTCACACCCCCCACACCCAGACAACACGCAGGACATTTACAGCGCCCTACACAAACACTTTGCAACTACACACAACAACATCTCTCTCTCCCTCTCTCTCTCTCTCTCTCTCTCTCTCTCTCTATATATATATATATATATATATACTAGAAGGTGGCCCGATTCTACGCATCGGGTATTCTAGAATTTACGTATTGTGTAGTTAATGTATGATTTTTGTTATATATATATATATATAGATGTTGTTGTGTGTAGTTACCAAGTGTTTGTGTAGGGGCTGTACATGTTCTGGGTGTTGTCTGGGTGTAGCGGGGGGTGAGAGCGGTGTTGTTTGTGTCTTGCGTTGTGTGTCGTTATTTGTGGAGCGCTGTGTGTCTGTATCGTTGTGTATGTGTGTGTGTGTTTTGGGGGGAGGTATGTTTTGTGCAATGTGTGTGTTGTGCGGTATGTGCGTATATTTGTGTGTGCCGCGGTGTTTGTGTGTTGAGTGTTGTGTGTCTGCGGCGTTGTCTGTGTGTGTGGGTGTCTGTGTAGGGTGGTGTTTGTGGTTCCCAGTGTGTGTGTGGTGTGTTGTGCAGTGCGTGTGTGGCAGTGTGTGTGTGTGTTTTGGGGGGAGGTGTGCACCCCCCATCGTGGTCCACCCCCCATCGTGCTCCATCTCCCATGCTGTGCACCCCCCATCATGCTCCATCCCCCATGCTGCGCACCCCCCATCGTGCTCCATCCCCATTCCCCATTGTGCTCCATCCTCCATGCTGCGCATTCCCCATCGTGCTCCATCCCCCATGCTGCGCATTCCCAATCGTGCTCCATCCCCCATGCTGCGCATTCCTCATCGTGCTCCATCCCCCATGCTGCGCACTCCCAAATGTGCTCCATCCCCCATGCTGCGCACTCCCCATCGTGCTCCATCCCCCATGCTGCGCACTCCCCATCGTGCTCCATCCCCCATGCTGCACACTCCCCATCGTGCTCCATCCCCCATGCTGCGCACCCCCCATCATGCTCCATCTCCCATGCTGCGCACTCCCCATCGTGCTCCATCCCCCATGCTACGCATTCCCCATCATGCTCCATCCCCCATGCTGCGCACTCCCAAACGTGCTCCATCCTCCATGCTGCGCACTCCCCATCGTACTCCATCCCCCATGCTACGCATTCTCCATCATGCTCCATCCCCCATGCTGCGCACTCCCCATCGTGCTCCATCCCCCATGCTGCGCACTCCCCATCGTGCTCCATCCCCCATGCTGCACACTCCCCATCGTGCTCCATCCCCCATGCTGCACACTCCCCATCGTGCTCCATCCCCCATGCTGCGCACCCCCCATCGTGCTCCATCCCCCATGCTGCGCACACCCCATCGTGCTCCATCCCCCATGCTGCGCACTCCCCATCGTGCTCCATCCCCCATGCTGCGCACCCCCATCGTGCTCCATCCCCCATGCTGCGCACCCCCCATCGTGCTCCATCCCCCATGCTGCGCACTCCCCATCGTGCTCCATCCCCCATGCTGCACACTCCCCATCGTGCTCCATCCCCCATGCTGCGCACTCCCCATCGTGCTACATCCCCCATGCTGTGCACCCCCCATCGTGCTCCACAGTCACACATCAGACAGTAAACACGCACACATATGATCGCATACACTCACACACACACCCCACTTCTCCCTGTGCCCACCGGTGGGCGGTCCCAGCAGCTGTGCTGCACGCCGTGCTCCTCTGCCGACACTCACAGATCCGATCGCATACACTCACACACACACACACACACTCACACACATCCGATCGCATACACTCACACACATCCGATCACATACACTCACACACACTCACACACATCCGATCGCATACACACACACACTGACGATATCGCACATACGCGCTGACACACTCACAACATCCGGAGATACCACATGCTTCCGGCCATGTGATCCTCCAGCAGGTCCTGGAAGCTCACAGCACAGTATCGCCGCCGAGAAGCAAGCGATATCACGGGATGTTGTGAGTGTGTGGATGCGATGTGAGGTGTGTGTGAGAGTGAGTGTGATCTGATGTGTGTGTGTGTGTGTCTGTTCTTATGTGTGTGTGAGGTGTGTGTGTTCCGCCGCTGCAGGACGTGGATGCGATCTGATGTGTGTGTGAGGTGTGTGTGTTCTGCCGCTGCAGGACGTGGATGCGATCTGATGTGAGTGTGAGTGTGAGTCTGAGTGTGAGTCTGAGAGTGAGTCTGAGTGTGAGTCTGAGTGTGAGTGCGAGTGTGCATGTGAGTGTGAGTGTGCATGTGAGTGTGAGTGTGCATGTGAGTGTGAGTCTGAGTGTGAGTCTGAGTGTGCATGTGAGTGTGAGTGTGCATGTGAGTGTGAGTGTGCATGTGAGTGTGAGTGTGAGTGTGCATGTGAGTGTGCATGTGAGTGTGAGTCTGAGTGTGAGTGTGCATGTGAGTGTGAGTGTGCATGTGAGTGTGAGTGTGCATGTGAGTGTGAGTGTGCATGTGAGTGTGAGTCTGAGTGTGAGTGTGCATGTGAGTGTGAGTCTGAGTGTGAGTGTGCATGTGAGTGTGAGTCTGAGTGTGCATGTGAGTGTGAGTCTGAGTGTGAGTGTGCATGTGAGTGTGAGTCTGAGTGTGAGTGTGCATGTGAGTGTGAGTCTGAGTGTGAGTGTGAGTGTGCGTGTGAGTGTGAGTCTGAGTGTGAGTGTGCGTGTGAGTGTGCATGTGAGTGTGAGTTTGCATGTGAGTGTGAGTGTGCATGTGAGTGTGAGTCTGAGTGTGAGTGTGCATGTGAGTGTGAGTCTGAGTGTGAGTGTGCATGTGAGTGTGAGTCTGAGTGTGAGTGTGCATGTGAGTGTGAGTCTGAGTGTGCATGTGAGTGTGAGTCTGAGTGTGAGTGTGCATGTGAGTGTGAGTCTGAGTGTGAGTGTGCATGTGAGTGTGAGTCTGAGTGTGCATGTGAGTGTGAGTGTGAGTCTGAGTGTGAGTGTGCATGTGAGTGTGAGTCTGAGTGTGAGTGTGCATGTGAGTGTGAGTCTGAGTGTGAGTGTGAGTGTGCATGTGAGTGTGAGTGTGAGTGTGCATGTGAGTGTGAGTGTGCATGTGAGTGTGAGTCTGAGTGTGCATGTGAGTGTGAGTCTGAGGGTGAGTCTGAGTGTGAGTGTGCATGTGAGTGTGAGTCTGAGTGTGAGTGTGCATGTGAGTGTGAGTCTGAGTGTGAGTGTGCATGTGAGTGTGAGTCTGAGTGTGAGTGTGCATGTGAATGTGAGTCTGAGTGTGAGTCTGAGTGTGAGTGTGCATGTGAGTGTGAGTCTGAGTGTGAGTGTGCATGTGAGTGTGAGTCTGAGTGTGAGTGTGCATGTGAGTGTGAGTCTGAGTGTGAGTCTGAGTGTGAGTGTGCATGTGAGTGTGAGTCTGAGTGTGAGTGTGCATGTGAGTGTGAGTCTGAGTGTGAGTGTGCATGTGAGTGTGAGTCTGAGTGTGAGTGTGCATGTGAGTGTGAGTCTGAGTGTGAGTGTGCATCTGAGTGTGAGTCTGAGTGTGAGTGTGCATGTGAGTGTGAGTCTGAGTGTGAGTGTGCATGTGAGTGTGAGTCTGAGTGTGAGTGTGCATGTGAGTGTGAGTGTGAGTCTGAGTGTGAGTATGCATGTGGGTGTGAGTCTGAGTGTGAGTGTGCATGTGAGTGTGAGTCTGAGTGTGAGTGTGCATGTGAGTGTGAGTCTGAGTGTGAGTGTGCATGTGAGTGTGAGTGTGCATGTGAGTGTGAGTCTGAGTGTGCATGTGAGTGTGAGTCTGAGGGTGAGTCTGAGTGTGAGTGTGCATGTGAGTGTGAGTGTGCATGTGAGTGTGAGTCTGAGTGTGCATGTGAGTGTGAGTCTGAGGGTGAGTCTGAGTGTGAGTGTGCATGTGAGTGTGAGTCTGAGTGTGAGTGTGCATGTGAGTGTGAGTCTGAGTGTGAGTGTGCATGTGAGTGTGAGTCTGAGTGTGAGTGTGCATGTGAGTGTGAGTCTGAGTGTGAGTCTGAGTGTGAGTGTGAGTCTGAGTGTGAGTCTGAGTGTGAGTGTGCATGTGAGTGTGAGTCTGAGTGTGAGTGTGCATGTGAGTGTGAGTCTGAGTGTGAGTCTGAGTGTGAGTGTGCATGTGAGTGTGAGTCTGAGTGTGAGTGTGCATGTGAGTGTGAGTCTGAGTGTGAGTGTGCATGTGAGTGTGAGTCTGAGTGTGAGTGCGCATGTGAGTGTGAGTCTGAGTGTGAGTGTGCATGTGAGTGTGAGTCTGAGTGTGAGTGTGCATGTGAGTGTGAGTCTGAGTGTGAGTCTGAGTGTGAGTGTGCATGTGAGTGTGAGTCTGAGTGTGAGTGTGCATGTGAGTGTGAGTCTGAGTGTGAGTCTGAGTGTGAGTGTGCATGTGAGTGTGAGTCTGAGTGTGAGTGTGCATGTGAGTGTGAGTGTGAGTCTGAGTGTGAGTGTGCATGTGAGTGTGAGTCTGAGTGTGAGTGTGCATGTGAGTGTGAGTCTGAGTGTGAGTGTGAGTGTGCATGTGAGTGTGAGTGTGAGTGTGCATGTGAGTGTGAGTGTGCATGTGAGTGTGAGTCTGAGTGTGCATGTGAGTGTGAGTCTGAGGGTGAGTCTGAGTGTGAGTGTGCATGTGAGTGTGAGTCTGAGTGTGAGTGTGCATGTGAGTGTGAGTCTGAGTGTGAGTGTGCATGTGAGTGTGAGTCTGAGTGTGAGTGTGCATGTGAGTGTGAGTCTGAGTGTGAGTGTGCATGTGAGTGTGAGTGTGAGTCTGAGTGTGCATGTGAGTGTGAGTCTGAGGGTGAGTCTGAGTGTGAGTGTGCATGTGAGTGTGAGTCTGAGTGTGAGTGTGCATGTGAGTGAGTGTGAGTCTGAGTGTGAGTCTGAGTCTGAGTGTGAGTGAGTGTGAGTGAGTGTGCGTGTGAGTCTGAGTGTGAGTGTGTGTGAGTCTGAGTCTGCGTGTGAGTCTGAGTGTGAGTGTGCATGTGAGTGTGAGTCTGAGTCTGAGTGAGTGTGAGTGAGTGTGCGTGTGAGTCTGAGTGTGAGTCTGAGTGTGAGTCTGAGTGTGAGTGTGCATGTGAGTGTGAGTCTGAGTGTGAGTGTGTGTGAGTCTGAGTGTGAGTCTGAGTCTGCGTGTGAGTCTGAGTGTGAGTCTGAGTCTGGGTGTGAGTGTGAGTGAGTGTGAGTGAGTGTGCGTGTGAGTCTGAGTGTGAGTGTGAGTGTGTGTGAGTCTGAGTGTGAGTCTGAGTCTGAGTCTGCGTGTGAGTCTGAGTGTGAGTGTGCATGTGAGTCTGAGTGTGAGTCTGAGTGTGAGTCTGAGTGTGAGTCTGAGTGTGCGTGTGAGTCTGAGTGTGAGTCTGAGTGTGAGTCTGAGTGTGCGTGTCAGTCTGAGTGTGAGTCTGAGTGTGAGTGTGCATGTGAGTGTGAGTCTGAGTGTGAGTGTGAGTGTGAGTCTGAGTGTGTGTGAGTGTGAGTCTGAGTGTGCGTGTGAGTCTGTGAGTGTGCGTGTGAGTGTGCATGTGAGTGTGAGTCTGAGTGTGAGTGTGCATGTGAGTGTGAGTCTGAGTGTGAGTGTGCATGTGAGTGTGAGTCTGAGTGTGAGTGTGCATGTGAGTGTGAGTCTGAGTGTGAGTGTGCATGTGAGTGTGAGTCTGAGTGTGAGTCTGAGTGTGAGTGTGCATGTGAGTCTGAGTGTGAGTGTGCATGTGAGTGTGAGTCTGAGTGTGTGTGCATGTGAGTGTGAGTCTGAGTGTGAGTGTGCATGTGAGTGTGAGTCTGAGTGTGAGTGTGCATGTGAGTGTGAGTGTGAGTCTGAGTGTGCATGTGAGTGTGAGTCTGAGGGTGAGTCTGAGTGTGAGTGTGCATGTGAGTGTGAGTCTGAGTGTGAGTGTGCATGTGAGTGAGTGTGAGTGTGAGTCTGAGTGTGAGTGTGCATGTGAGTGTGAGTCTGAGTGTGAGTCTGAGTGTGAGTGTGAGTGAGTGTGAGTGAGTGTGCGTGTGAGTCTGAGTGTGAGTCTGAGTGTGAGTGTGAGTGAGTGTGAGTGAGTGTGCGTGTGAGTCTGAGTGTGAGTCTGAGTGTGAGTCTGAGTGTGAGTGTGCATGTGAGTGTGAGTGTGAGTCTGAGTGTGAGTGTGAGTGTGTGTGAGTCTGAGTGTGAGTCTGAGTCTGAGTCTGCGTGTGAGTCTGAGTGTGAGTCTGAGTCTGAGTCTGAGTGTGAGTGAGTGTGAGTGAGTGTGCGTGTGAGTCTGAGTGTCAGTGTGAGTGTGTGTGAGTCTGAGTGTGAGTCTGAGTCTGAGTCTGCGTGTGAGTCTGAGTGTGAGTGTGCATGTGAGTCTGAGTGTGAGTCTGAGTGTGAGTCTGAGTGTGAGTCTGAGTGTGAGTCTGAGTGTGCGTGTGAGTCTGAGTGTGAGTCTGAGTGTGAGTGTGAGTCTGAGTGTGCGTGTCAGTCTGAGTGTGAGTCTGAGTGTGAGTGTGCATGTGAGTGTGAGTCTGAGTGTGAGTGTGAGTGTGTGTGAGTCTGAGTGTGAGTCTGAGTGTGAGTCTGAGTGTGAGTCTGAGTCTGAGTGTGTGTGAGTGTGAGTCTGAGTGTGCGTGTGAGTCTGTGAGTGTGCGTGTGAGTCTGTGTGAGTGTGCGTGTGAGTGTGCATGTGAGTGTGCATGTGAGTGTGCGTGTGAGTGTGAGTGTGCGTGTGAGTCTGATTGTGAGTGTGCATGTGAGTCTGAGTGTGAGTCTGAGTGTGAGTGTGCATGTGAGTCTGAGTGTGAGTGTGCGTGTGAGTCAGAGTGAGTGGAGGCCAATCCGTGCGGGGGGGGCGGACCCGAGGCGAGCGGCCAATCCGTGCGGGGGGGAGGAGCCGAGGCGAGCGGCCAATCCGTGGGGGGGCGGGGCCATTGCGAGCCCAGCGGCCAATCAGCTTTGTGTCACCGTAAGGACACAATTTTGGAGCATGACAGACAGACAGACAGACAGATAGACAGACAGACAGACAGAATAAGGCAATTATATATATAGATGAGTCTGAGTGTGAGTCTGAGTGTGAGTGTGCATGTGAGTCTGAGTGTGAGTGTGCGTGTGAGTCAGAGTGAGTGGAGGCCAATCCGTGCGGGGGGGGCGGACCCGAGGCGAGCGGCCAATCCGTGCGGGGGGGAGGAGCCGAGGCGAGCGGCCAATCCGTGGGGGGGCGGGGCCATTGCGAGCCCAGCGGCCAATCAGCTTTGTGTCACCGTAAGGACACAATTTTGGAGCATGACAGACAGACAGACAGACAGATAGACAGACAGACAGACAGAATAAGGCAATTATATATATAGATATATATATATATATATAACTAAACAAAAAAGTGCAGGTTTGTTATAATGAACAAGCAAAAAATGTTCAAAAAAGTGATCCAAACGTGTATAGAAACAACTATGGAATTATTAAAAATGACACTTTGTCCTGCAAGGAGCGTGGCCCCTCTCAATTTTTTTTTCTATGTGTGCCCCATACACCTAGCTGGGTTTGACACCTCTGGTGTAGAAGGTCACCCTCTCATTGGAAGAGCTCAAATGGATATAGAAAGGCAGCAGTAATGAAATAAATACTTAACATTACGTATATCTCAGCATTTGTAGAGCTCGGTTATTACAACATTGAAGGGGTTGTCCATCAATTACACAATCCCTTTTAAAATACTATATTCCCCTGTAAAATATACGCATTGTATACTCATCCTCCGTCCCGGCACCATATCTCCAGGGGCTCGCAGGACATTATCAATCAGCGGCCACCATTGATCTGCTGTGCTCTTACTTGAAGGGGTGCGACTATTAGCAGTCGCTGATATTATTTTATAATGAAGAATACAGTACCCTCTCCTAGGATGCAGTGCCTACCCCCCCTGGTTCCCATGAGTATCAATGCTGAAAACACCAACACCTTTAAATCCCAGCTTTCCTACGTCCCACTGGGTAGGTTGCCCCGGGAGGGGGACCTAGGGGATGGCCCTGAAAGGGGTGGAGCGATCCCAGTCAAGCCCAGTGTGGGGGGGGGGGGGCGGTGAGTGTCTGACGTACAAGATAAGCAAGTGCTCGAACAGTGTAGACAGACCCAGGAAATGTGAAGGGTCAGGTGTGCCTCTAGCTGGATCGGGTACCCAGTGACCTGGGGCACAGAGAGGGAGGTTCCAGGGAAGGCACAGGACGCATGTCTCTGGAACCAGGGTACAGACAGGGCACAGGGCCCTAGAGTAGGTGACAGCTGCAAACAACCTGCTAAAAAGCTGCAGAGCAGGAAACCTTCAAGGACCTGGCTAACACACAAAACTCCGAGGTACCAGCAGCAACGACTGAGCCAGGGAAAGTAGCTCCACGCCATCCCGAGAGGGTTCACACTGCCGCCATTTGGACCAGAAACTGCCAAGGTCAGTTCAGGGACCCACAGACGCTTCAGGCCACGGGGTCCCAACCTTAAACCACAGTGCCACAAGAGCGAGAGAGCCCTGGATACTGCACCAGCATTGGGAAATAGGGGACCGAAAGCAGCCGTCTCCCGGATGTATTTGTGAGTAGAGGAAAGTTGGTTTACCAGTACTGTGCCATCCCTTTCTTCCAGCGCGATTCAGCCTCATCCAGCACCAAAAGGGACACTGGGGTTATCCCTACCCGCGAAGGGATTAACATACTAGCTGCCAATTCCACCAACCCCAATCCCAGTCCCTCACAAACAGCAGCGGCGGCATCCATTCCCTTTTCCCGCATCACCGCAGGTGGCGTCACATGAACATTAACTCTTATCTCCCCTGTAAATACTCCCCTTACAAAAGGGACCCAGGGCACGGAAGCGCACGGAAGTGGGCAACGGCCACCAAAGTGACATCCCTAACTGTGTATGCTGCCCGGGAGCGACTACCCCCTTCCCTGGGTGACAAATGCACAACATCTTTAAGAGAATTCAATGAGACTTACCTTTGCACTTGGCTCTGAAGAAAATATGGAGCAGGGCGTTTCTGTTGAAGAAAAACAATACAGAGTATTTAGGATTCAAGTTCAGAGCTCTTTAAAGCAATGATAAAGCCAACCTGTACATGGAACATGCCGCCCCATTCAGATGTGTATCCGGTATGAGTTCTATAACCGAGCTTTTCACAGATAGAAGCCGTAACCATTATATTTTATGGGGTGTTCATGTCTGCCCAAAACATGGGGACAAATTCATATATGATCCTAGTCAGGAATTAAACTTACCAAACAGAAGTCTTTGGATGTGTGAGGATAAAAATGGGACGGCACTCAGATGTCATGTTAATTTGTGTATTGCCCAATTGTCCTGTTTGTTTAACCCTTTAATGACAGAGCCAATTTTGAGCTTAATGATTAAGCCCCATTTATTCAAATGTTACCAGTGTCACTTTGTGGTAATAACTTTGGAACGCTCCTAAATATCCTGCTGATTCTGAGACTATTTTTTCATGACACATTATACTTTATGTTAGCTTAATTTTAGGTTGATATTTTTTTCTTTTATTTTCTGAAAATTTAGAAAAATAATTTTTTAAACTTTGACTGCTTTTCTCCCCAACCCCTTAAGGACCAGGCAATTTTTCTTTTTTTGCTCTTTTGTTTTGTTTCCTCCACACTTAAACTGAATTTTGGAAACGGAGGGTAGTTTTGCAAAGAGAATATTTTCAAAAATGTGTCATGCTAGGGATGGGTATGGGGAAATACCGAGCAAATGGCAAATAAGGAGGGCAGGAAAGGTGGGACCCATGTCTAGGAGAGAGGGTGACTCCTTATAAAACCTTGTGCTGGCCCCTGGCTCCCCTGACATCACTAGATAGGTATCCTGCTCGGCGAATAGGTGCGGAACCTAGACCCTCGCTGACCCTGAACTGGGCCCTAGGTAATGATCGGACAGGATGAGCACTAGTCAACCCCACTAAGTCCTAAATAAGACATAGGGAAAACAAAAAGGGCAGTTCAAATGAACAACTTATCTGCAAGATGACTTTGGGAGAGCGACAGCAATAAAAAGCAAAATGTTTCCAGGAGATTACAAGCAGACTGCTTACAATCTGGACCATATAGAAATAAACTTTATCACCAGTAACAATCCAAGGGGTAATGTGGGTACATAAAGAAACAGGGAGAGCATAATAATTAGCAGCTGAAAGGTAAAGATATCCGCAGGGTCCTAAAAGGGAAAAAGTTAACCCTAACAGAGAAAATACATAGAACTTCATTCACTCCACAGAAGAAGGAAAGGAATATCAAGGAGCAGTTTGTGCAGCCAAACGCAGCGACCTTCTACAGCCGAACACCACAGGGGTTGTTTGTCACTTGTGACAAAATATAAGGGATATGTTCACTCTTGTGATATACTGCATATTAGAAAATAGGTTAGATTAATGCATCTAACTAAGGACATGGATTATTGAAGCCATATTCTAATGAGACCAAGATAACCCTATTTGGTTTAGACGGCTTCAACCGTGTCTGGTAGCAACCATGTGACGAGGACAAAGACAAATGTATCTTGCCTAAAGTCAAGCAAGGGGCTGGGAGTCAAAGACATTTATTAATGCTTTAGGTCCTTCACTAACTAAACGAAAAAATGTGGAAGGAAAAAATGAAAATATTACTTTTTCCGCACAAAAATGTTACTTTAGCCCCAAATTTTGCATTTTCACAAGGGTAGCAGGAGAAATTCCACTGTACAATTTATTGTGCAATCTCTCCTCAGTACATTAATACCCCATGTGTGGTGGAAATCTACTGTTTGAGCACATGGCAGGGCTTGGAAGGGAAGGAGCGCCATTTGACTTTTTCACGTTTGGAGAACCACTGATGTGGCCAAATAGTGGACATCCCCCACAAGTGATCCCATTTTGGAAACTAGACTTTACAGAGTTTACCTAGATGTGTGGTGAGCACCTGGAAACCCCAGGTGCTTCACAGAATTGTATAACGTTGAGCTGTGAAAATGAAAAATGTACATTTTTAAAGCTCAAAAATGTTGCTTTAATCCCTTTCACTAGGGAAGAGGAGATAAAGCACCAATTTGTTGAACAAATTCTCCTAACTACAGTACTCCATATGTGGTCAAAAACTGCCTGTGAGGGACAGTGCAAAGCAGGGGCGTACATAGAAATCATGGGGCCCCATAGCAGAATTTCTAATTGCCACTCCCCCCCCCAAAAAAACACTATTATTATTATTATTATTATTATTATTGTTATTATTAATTATAATAATATTTGGCTTGGTCACATAGGAACATATCTTACAACCTTTTAGCCCTTTCAAAGTAATTGCAGTCCTATTGAAGCCTCCTGGTTCCCTTTTCATTGCAGCCATAAAGTATGATGCCAACAAAATTGCCTCACAAACACTGTATGATCCCCACAGTGAATTCCTCCTCAAAGTACCCCCCTACAACTACCACGGCAATGAATGAATACCCCCAACACAGTGTGATCCCCACGCAGGTGTCCATGCATTATAATGGGCCTTCATACAGTATAATGGCCCCTTCTAACCCTCCTGACGAAGGCTTTCATGCTGAAACACGTGTAGGGACGGACGCCAGCACCAGCAGGAGGAGATGCCACTGGGTAATCTATTAATAGATTTGGTTTCCTACACCTTTAAACAGTACTTTATTTCTTTGTGATTTGTACTTTATTGTTTTGCCCTGCTCTAATTCCATCAGAGCTTTCTTATGCACACTTGTGCTGTATATCTAAATACTTCTAATTAATCTCTGGTGGTATGGAGTAGAGCTATACATATTGTGTACAGCCACATCTTTCATTGATTTTTTCCTCCTTCTGTTCCTTGCTGGTATTCTTCAGTCACTTGTTATTTACCTTTTTTTAAACCTTTTAATTAACTCTAATAAAATTTGTTATTTTAATTGGCTATTTGCTTTGTATTTTGGTTATTTCAATTGTTTTTGTGCAGGTAGCCTGGGCTATCTTCCCTTCTACTTTTCCATGGTTGAGATAAATTGATATACTTGTATATGTTCCCTTGTGTTTTGGCAATTTTGGTTATTTTTAAAGCCTCCAAATAGTATAATGACACCCACACAGCCCTCCGCACAGTATGATGGACACAACACAAATTTTCACACTTGCTTGCATAAAGTGCAATGGCCCTCCATAAAAAAGAGAATTTTGTTTACTTACCGTAAATTCTTTTTCTTATAGTTCCGACATGGGAGACCCAAACCATGGGTGTATAGCTTCTGCCTCCGGAGGACACACAAAGTACTACACTCAAACGTGTAGCTCCTCCCTCCGGGCTATATACACCCCCTGGATGACAATCTACCCAGTTCAGTGCAAAAGCTGAAGGAGGACATCCACCCATAAGTAGAGATAGAGTAAAACTCGGAATAACCGTAACTCTGACTACTAACAACAGCCGGTGAAACACACGGAACAAAAAAACTGCCAACAGGCAACAGGGAGGGTGCTGGGTCTCCCATGTCGGAACTATAAGAAAAAGAATTTACGGTAAGTAAACAAAATTCTCTTTTTCTTTATCGTTCCTTATGGGAGACCCAAACCATGGGACGTTCCAAAGCAGTCCATGGGTGGGAATAAACCAAACTGAGAAGTAGGCAAAACCTAACTTCACAAATGGGCGACAGCCGCCTGAAGAATGCGTCTGCCCAAGCTCGCATCTGCCGAAGCATGAGCATGCACCTGGTAGTGCTTCGAAAAAGTGTGCAGACTGGACCACGTGGCAGCCTGACAAACCTGCTGAGCCGTAGCCTGGTGCCTGAAAGCCCAGGAGGCACCGCCAGCTCTGGTCGAGTGCGCCTTAATCCCTGGCGGGAGAGGCACCTGAGAACACTGGTAGGCATCGGTGATAGCCGACCTGATCCAACGAGCTAGGGTCGGTTTAGAAGCAGCGAGACCTTTGCGCTGACCAGTGGTTAGCACAAAAAGTGAGGTGCACCGCCTAAAAACGGCGGTGCGTGACACATAGATTCGGAGCGCCCGCACCAAATCCAAGGTATGCAACGCCTTTTCAAAGCGATGCACAGGGGCCAGACAAAGAGAAGGCAATGAAATGTCCTGGTTAAGGTGGAAAGGAGACACCACCTTAGGGAGAAAGTCCGGAGACGGACGAAGAACCACCTTGTCTTGGTGAAACACCAAAAAGGGGGATTCCGAAGAGAGCGCAGCCAAATCAGAAACTCTCCTGAGAGAAGTTATGGCTACTAGAAAAACAACTTTCTGTGAAAGTCGAAACAAGGGAACCTCCCTGAGAGGCTCAAAGGGGGGTTTCTGTAAGGCCGTGAGGACCAGATTAAGGTCCCAGGGATCCAAGGGCCGCCGGTAAGGAGGAATGATGTGAGATGCGCCCTGCATGAAGGTGCGCACCTGAGCCAGTCGGGCGATACGCCGCTGGAACAATACCGACAGAGCCGACACCTGTCCCTTGAGGGAATTGAGGGACAGTCCTAGCTGTAGACCGGACTGTAGAAAAGACAGGATGGTCGGCAAGGAGAACGGCCAAGGAGCATGGTCGGAAGAGCGACACCAGGACAGGAAAATCCTCCAAGTCCTGTGGTAAATCTTGGCCGAGGAAGACTTCCGAGCCTGAGTCATGGTGGAGATGACCTCAGAGGGAATGCCTGACGCCGTCAGGATCCAGGACTCAAGAGCCACGCCGTCAATCTGAGAGCCGCAGAATTCTGGCGGAAGAACGGACCTTGAGAGAGAAGGTCTGGGCGGTCCGGGAGATGCCACGGCACCTCTACGGACAGACGGAGCAGGTCTGGGTACCAGGCTCGCCTGGGCCAGTCCGGAGCAATGAGTATGACTCGCCGGCCCTCCATTCTGATCTTGCGCAGAACCCTGGGCAAGAGCGCTAGAGGGGGAAACACATAGGCCAGACGGAACTGAGACCAATCTTGAACCAGTGCGTCTGCTGCGAAGGCCTGAGGATCGTGGGAGCGAGCCACGTAAACCGGAACCTTGTTGTTGTGCCGGGATGCCATTAGGTCCACTTACGGAGTGCCCCACTTGCGGCAGATTGATCTGAACACTGACGGATGCAGGGCCCACTCGCCGCTGTCCACGGTTTGACGGCTGAGGTAATCGGCCTCCCAGTTTTCCACGCCTGGGATGTGGACTGCAGACATGGTGGACTTGGAGTCCTCCGTCCACTGGAGGATTCGTTGAACCTCCAACATCGCCAGACGGCTGTGAGTCCCGCCCTGGTGATTGATGTAGGCAACCGCTGTCGCGTTGTCCGACTGAACTCGAATGTGCTTGCCCGCCAACAGGTGGTGAAAGGCTAGGAGAGCTAGAAACACAGCTCTGATCTCCAGCACATTGATCGAGAGGGCTGATTCGGACGGAGTCCAAGTGCCCTGTGCTCGGTGATGGAGAAATACTGCTCCCCAACCGGAGAGGCTGGCATCCGTGGTGAGGATCACCCAGGACGGAGTCAGGAAGGAGCGTCCCTGAGACAGAGAGAGGGGCCGAAGCCACCACTGAAGGGAGCTCCTGGTCTGTGACGACAGAGCCACCTGCCTGTGCAAGGAAGAGATCCGCTTGTCCCAACAGCGGAGAATGTCCAGCTGCAGGGGACGCAGATGGAACTGAGCAAAGGGAACCGCTTCCATGGACGCCACCATCTGACCCAGCACCTGCATGAGGTGTCTGATGGAATGACGGCGGTGCCTCAGCAGAGAGCGCACCGCCAGACGAAGGGACTGCTGTTTGACTAAGGGCAACTTGACAAGTGCCGGCAGAGTCTCGAATTGCATCCCTAGGTACAAAAGCACCTGGGTCGGGGTCAGAGTGGACTTGGGCAGGTTGACAAGCCACCCGAACTGAACTAGCGTGGCGAGAGTGAGAGAGACACTCCGCTGGCAGTCTGCACTGGATGAGGCCTTGACTAGAAGGTCGTCCAGGTAAGGAATCACTGCCAACCCCTGGAGGTGCAGGACCGCAACCACTGCTGCCATGACCTTGGTGAATACTCGAGGGGCCGTGGCTAAGCCGAAGGGGAGAGCCACGAATTGGAAATGTTCCTCTCCGATCGCAAAGCGTAGCCAACGCTGGTGTGAAACCGCAATAGGCACATGCAGATAGGCATCTCTGATGTCGATGGATGCCAGAAAATCTCCTTGGGTCATTGAGGCAATGACCGATCTCAGAGATTCCATGCGAAAGTGCCGCACCTGAACATGCTTGTTGAGAAGCTTGAGATCCAGGATGGGCCGGAAGGAACCGTCCTTTTTGGGGACTAGAAAGAGGTTTGAGTAGAAACCGCTGAACCGTTCCCGGGCGGGAACCGGAACAATTACACCGTTGGCCTGCAGGGATGCCACGGCCTGAGAGAAGGCGGCGGCTTTGGAGCAGGGGGGGGTGGACAGAAAAAATCTGTTTGGCGGGCTGGAAGAAAATTCTATCCTGTAGCCGTGGGAGATGATATCCCGCACCCACTGATCGGAGACGTGTTGCAACCACACGTCGCCAAAGTGGGAGAGCCTGCCACCGACTAAGGACGTTGCTGGCGCGGCCAGATAGTCACGAGGAGGCTGCCTTAGTGGCAGCGGCTCCTCCGGTCTTTTGAGGACGCGGCTTTGCGCGCCAGTTGGATTTACGATCCTTGACTGCGGTAGTGGACGAGGCCGAGGGCTTAGAGGACGACCAGTTAGAGGAACGAAAGGAACGAAACCTCGATTGGTTCCTGCCCTGGACAGGTTTCTTGGCTTTAGCTTGTGGCAAGGAAGTACTCTTCCCGCCAGTAGCTTCCTTAATTATATCATCCAGATGTTCCCCAAACAGCCGGGACCCAGCAAAAGGGAGACTCGCAAGGTACTTCTTAGAGGAAGCGTCTGCTTTCCACTCTCGAAGCCACAAGATCCTGCGGATCGCGAGGGAGTTAGCGGAGGCCACCGCAGTGCGGTGAGAAGCCTCCAGGATGGCAGACATGGCATAGGATGCAAAAGCCGAAGCTTGAGAAGTTAAGGCATCCGTCTCAGGAACAGAGTCCCTGGAGAGGGAATGAATCTCCGCCAGAGAGGCAGAGACTGCCTTAAGAGCCCACACTGCCGCAAAAGACGGGGAGAACGAGGCTCCTGCCGCCTCATATACAGACTTGGCCAGAAGGTCAACCTGGCGGTCAGTGGGATCCTTAAGAGAAGTGCCATCAGCCACAGCTACGACTGTGCGGGCTGAGATTCTGGACACCGGAGGGTCTACCTTTGGGGACTGGGCCCAGTCCTTAACCACCTCCGGTGGAAAAGGAAAACGGTCATCTGAACTACGCTTCGGAAAACGTTTGTCAGGACAGGCCCTGGGCTTGTTAACAGTGGTCTGAAAGCTGGAGTGGTTAAAAAACATACTCCTAGGTTTCTTAGGAGAGGTAAACTGGTGTACCTCTATCAGAGAGGGTTGTTCCTCTGACTCTTGTGGGTTGAGGTTCAGTACGGAGTTAATGGACGCAATCAAGTCACTAACATCCGCATCACCCTCAGACAAGTCAATGGGGTACATAGAGGCAGCGTCTGAGCCCACAGTAAACGAATCCTCCTCGCCCTGCACCTCGGCTTGTGAATCAGAGCCGTGGGACGAGGAAGGAGAAGGTTCCCTGCGTCTCCGTTTAGGGGGACGGGGTCCTAGGACATGCTCTGAGGGCTCTGCAGAGCTCGGAGCCGCAGAGACACCCTGAGAAGGGGGCTGATGCATGGACAGCAGTGTCCGGGACAGCTGCCCCATGGAGTCGGCAAAAGACTGGGAAATAGCTTGTGAAAAGGAAGCTACCCAAGCCGGGGGTTCAGCCACCGGGGCCGGAGCAGCCAGAGGGACCCCTGAGGCGGCTCCAGGCTGAGACACAAACATGTTAGCACAGGCATCACAATGTGGGTATGTGCTTGGCTCTGGCAGAATGAGCTTACACGCAGTGCATATAGCGTACATGTTTGCAGCCTTGCTCCTAGTGACAGACATGCTGCTGATGGTGGAAGCTCTGCAGCCAGAATACACTCCTGTAGAAAGCCTGAGAGTGTAATAAAAGTCCACAACCAGAGGTTGTGGCTTACCAGCCCGTGCTCTCTGTGTGCCCTCCGGATTCCACCGCTCCCCTGTGAAGCGTCAGCCTTCTAACAGTATGCAGCTGCAGCATCCAGCGCCTTCCAGTGTAGGAACGCTGAGAAAATGGCGCTGGGAGAAGAGGGGGGGCGTGTATAAGCCCCAAGAGCGGGAAAAAACGGAGGGCAGAGAGATACAGGAAGAAATACAGGGGAGGGAACATCTCCCCAGAGAGGAGTGCCCTCCCCTCTGCTGGTCGGGCGGTGGGCGGCGCTGTATGCAAAACATGCAGAGAAGCCGAAAACGAAACTAGGCCCAAACAGAAGCCGGGGCCTAGATTTTAAAAAGCGGCCGACGAGCAGGCACCTTCGGCGCGGTTCTCAGGGGAAACCCCCAGAACCGTCCGGAATTAACAGTAACGCTAAAGCACATACTGTCCCCCAAATAAAAGAACCCGGGACCCCTGAAAAAACGTCTCAATACTTAGCTCTTGAGACGCAGGGCCATGTCCCTGAATGGGGGTAACGCTCCTTCCAGCAGGGACCAGACAGGGCTGCGGATGGAGACCGGCCTTCTGCGAGCAGAGAGGACCGTGGAGGCTCCCACTTCAAACAGAGCCTCGACAGAGGGTGTGAAGGAGCGCGGCATGTGAAGGCTCCAGCCTTATAAAGTCAACCTTAACAGCACCCGACAGAGTGGGGTGTGAAGGGACATGCCGGGAGTCCAGACTGGACCCGCTTTTCTTCCAAATCTTTAAAAATAAAAATAAAAAAATATCAGAGAATGCAAGTGTGTGATCCTCATGAAACACAAAGCATTGAACTGGGTAGATTGTCATCCAGGGGGTGTATATAGCCCGGAGGGAGGAGCTACACGTTTGAGTGTAGTACTTTGTGTGTCCTCCGGAGGCAGAAGCTATACACCCATGGTTTGGGTCTCCCATAAGGAACGATAAAGAAATACAAAGGCTCCCTCATAGCTACCCAAATACTATAATGGCCCCCACATAGCCTTCCATATAGTATAATGGGTCTCACGTAACCCTTTATATATTAGAATGCACCCCATAGTCCTCCATGTATTATAATACACTCCCCATAGACCTCCATATATTATAATGCACCTCCCATAGTCCCCTATGTATTTTAATTCATCCCATAGTCCTTCTTGTATAATTCACCCCATAATCCTCAATATATTATAATTCACCCCACAGTCCTCCATGTATTATAATCACCCCATAGTCCTCTATATATTATGCTGCACCCCATAGTCCTTCATGTATTATTGTATAATGCACTCCCCATAGTCCTCCAGATATTATAATGTAGCCAACAAAGAGGATTTTAAACAGTGATTTCAGATACATAATATATCACTAGATAGTGTACATTATTAAATCAATCTAGTAATATCAAGGACTATATATGGGCAAAAATCGCATAACCACATTTAGAAAGAAAGAAAGAGAAAAAGCGATCAGGGAGCCCAATTATACAAAGAACAATCAATTTCATCAAAAATAGATTTTTATTGAGAATAAATATTGAATATTAATTATCTATCAAATACACAAGTGCTTGTTTGGACAACTCTATATGCATCAACAATATACATGTAATGGAACCGTATCATGAAAAATATATAAATATATATTCTAGAATGGATAAAATTATCATACATAAGTCAAAGATATATAATCCTTGAAGCTATAGAATATAAATTGAAACAAATATATATAGTAACAGAAATATCTGTAGATCAACAGGGATCACTTTTGCTGCACCAAGGTGTACTGAAACTCTAGTGCTTCAAGTAATATCAAACCCAGAATCGCTGGACATAGGAATGTAGCAGATATCGTTACAGACCACCAGGGGTCACTCTTGCTACACCACAGTCATATCTACCCTACTATTCACAATTACCCAATATTGGTTAAGTCAGTTAGGGATATGCCCATATAAACCCATAATGGTGAATTACCAATCAGAATTGTAAATACAGGATTGTTACTACATACATATATATACCTAAATGAACGGTTACCGTTGGAAGCGTGTGACACCCAACACGTGTTTCGGTTTCTTCGTCAGGGGGCATGCCTGATCGACCGGAAAGGAGGTTTAAATACAGCCCACCTCCAATCACCGCACATCACCATTAGTGACGCATGCGCTGTCATGGCAACTCACCGACGCGAGGTCGGCCGCCGCGTCACAGATCATCTGACCCAGGGCAACACGTGACCCGAGTACAGAGGAGCCGTGGAGACACAGCGAGCCGAACAAGCGCCGATAACCTATGACAGCCGCGCGTTCAGGTGTGGGGCAAAATTAGAATTTATATCATGAATGCAAATTTAGGATTTAAATAGAGAGATTTTTGACCACATAATAAGTGTACTATTCATTACAGAATCTAAATATATGTGAAAGATAGTGAATGAATAAATCAATCCATGATTATACTTCTATTCCCTGGAAATTGCAAACACAATATTTGTCAAGAGATACAAGTAAATCTATGTAGCCAGACAGCAATAAATAAAGTATAAATCATTATGCCTATGTTAACGTTCAAATACCCCTATACAGGATACATATCATAAATATTAGGTTAGAACGGACAGAACATGTGTAAATGATGTTATTATAAATATTAAAACTTGTATATATTACATAAGAGGGTACATCTCCCACAATACATAGTATTGGGGATAATCAAGTAGTCCCCCATCACACATATTGACAGACCCAGTTCTGCTTAGCATTCTCTAAGTATCCAAATGAACTTGCTGCTTGATCACATCTTACAATGATACCAATGTGTACAATGGTCCTATGTGTCTTGCTTTTGGGTATTATATCATTATCCAACGAACGAATTCCCTCTTCTTTATTTATTGCTGTCTGGCTACATAGATTTACTTGTATCTCTTGACAAATAATGTGTTTGCAAAAATCTCTCTATTTAAATCCTAAATTTGCATTCATGATATAAATTCTAATTTTGCCCCACACCTGAACGCGCGGCTGTCATAGGTTATCGGCGCTTGTTCAGCTCGCTGTGTCTCCACGGCTCCTCTGTACTTGAGTCACATGTTTCCCTGGGTCAGATGATCTGTGACGCGGCGGACGACCTCGCGTCGATGAGTTGCAATGATGGTGCGCGCGTCACTAATGGTAATGTGCGGTGATTGGAGGTGGGCTGTATTTAAACCTCTCCGGTCGATTGGGCACGCCCCCTGACGAAGAAACCGAAACACGTGTCGGGTGTCACACTTTTCTAACAGTAACCGTTTATTTGGGTATATGTATGTAGTAACAATCCTGTATTTACAATTCTGATTGGTAATTCACCATTATGGGTTTATATGGGCATATCCCTAACTGACTTAATAACCAATATTGGGTAATTGTGAATAGTAGGGTAGATATGACTGTGGTGTAGCAAGAGTGACCCCTGGTGGTCTGTAACGATATCTGCTACATTCCTATGTCCAGCGATTCTGGGTTTGATATTACTTGAAGCACTAGAGTTGCAGTACACCTTGGTGCAGCAAAAGTGATCCCTGTTGATCTACAGATATTTCTGTTACTATATATATTTGTTTCAATTTATATTCTATAGCTTCAAGGATTATATATCTTTGACTTATGTATGATAATTTTATCCATTCTAGAATATATATTTTTCATGATACGGTTCCGTTACATGTATATTGTTGATGCATATAGAGTTGTCAAACAAGCACTTGTGTATTTGATAGATAATTAATATTCAATATTTATTCTCAATAAAAATCTATTTTTGATGAAATTGATTGTTCTTTGTATAATTGGGCTCCCTGATCGCTTTTTCTCTTTCTTTCTATAATGCAGCGAAATAGCCCAGCATGTATTATAATGCAGCCCCCAGTCTTCCATGTTTTATAATGCACCCCCATAGTCCATGTATAAGGTAGCCCCCATAGTCCTCCATATATTATAATGCAGCCCCCATAGTCCGCCATATACTTTAATCCCACCCTATAACCCTCCATGTATTGCTGTATAATGTGTCGCGGGCAAGAGACAGATCACAACCGGCGGGCCGCACTCGGATCCGGGTGGTGGCTGTGGCTCGAGTGGCAGCCGGATCCGGGGCTCGCGCAGCCGTCTGTCACTCACGATTGAAAAGGGAATATTTACAGGGGAGTTGTCTGTGACGCCACCCGTGGGTTGCGGTGAAGGTTGGTGATACCGCCGCTGCCTTGTATGTGAGTGCCCGGGACTGATGGAGCGGGGCAGCAAGGTGGAATCCCCTCCACGGGTAGGGGAGGTGTAGTCCCGGGGCCCAGAGTATTGTGAGGGTTTTCAGGGAGCAGGAAACTCACAGTTCGGTTGTCGTGGTGCTGCATGAGCTGCTGATGATTTGGACAGTCAGTAACCACACACAGTCTGTATTGTAAACCAAATTGCCAATGGCCGGTCACCTTTGGTGGGTGTCTTCGGGTCCCACACCCAGATATACAACCAGGGGCCCTTCCTTCCAAACTCTCTGTCTGTCTCTTTCTTGCCTGGACTAGTCCGCTTGAGCGGCCTCCGGACCGGATCCCCTTTCTCGGCACCGGCGGGCTACAACCCTGTCCCGGTCGGCCTCAGGTTCCCTGCGACTGGATCTCCGTCGCCTGTGGCCCTCACTGCCACCTAGTCCGGTAGTCCAGGGCTCCAACCCCAACTACCACCTTCTCCAGGGAGCTGCAACTCCTTCCTGTCAGCTCTTCACTGATTACAGCACAAACTGAAACTTAACTCCTCTCTGCACTTCCTAAGCTCCTCTCGCCCCCTCCCATTTTCCTGGGGAGGGGGTGAGTAGGGTCTGATTGGCTGGTGTACTGTATATCTGTGTGGGGACTGTGTTGGTGTCAAGGTGGATTAACTCTTTTGTGACTACCTGGTTTTGCCAGGGCGTCACATAATGCACGCCCCATAGTCCTCCATATATTATTATACACCCCCATAATCCTTCATGTATTATAATTCCCACATAGTCCTCTATGCATTACTGTATAATACACTCCCCATAGTCCTTTATATATTATAATGCAGCCCCCATAGTCGTTCATATTGTATTACACAGCCACCTTACCTTTCAATGCACCCCACAGTCCATGAATAAGGTATCCACCATAGTCCTTCATATTGTATTATGAAGCCCACATAATGTTTAATGCACCCCCATAGACCTCTGGTAATCGTGCACTCACTGATTAAAGAAAAAAATAAACAAGTACTCACCTCTCCTCATTCCCCACTGCTCCGATCAGAGTCCTGCGCTCTGCATGTCTCAGCACAGCGGCGCGCAGTAGTGATATTACCGCGCTCTGCTGAACTGAGATGTTGATCATAGGCACAGGGAGAAAATGATGAAGGAGGGAAAGGACCGCTCCACTCCCTCTCTCATCATGGTTTTGTGCGATAATGGGCAATGACCCCCACAAGCGAGGGGGGCCCGATGCTGCCTCTAGCACCAGCTCCCCTGACTCATAGGCCCCATATAGGCCGCATGGTCTGCCTACATTGGCGGTACACCACTGGTGCAAAGTGAAGAAAAAAAGGAGCGCCATATTTCAGTTCAGATTTAGTTTGAGTGTTTTGCAGGTGCCATGTCACATTGGCAGAGCCCTATACGCCTTTTCACTGGGAGTCAAGTTAGAGCCCATCTTCCGCAGCATGAGTAAGACCCGCACCTTCTGCTGAACATACATCTCGTCCGGACTCTTCCCGGGGGCCCTCTCACGGATCATACCCCCTGTCCTGCACCCTCTTTAATGAAGGGGCTTCCAGGTGCAGTCAGTAGGATGGTATGGAGGGGACGCCTTTTCGGAGCGGCTCTTCCATCCAGCCAGCGCCTGGCTCCTCCTCCTCGGCCACTCGGTGCGCGGCTCCGGCCTGTACGCGGCAGTGTCTGGCGGCTTCTCTCCTCCACAGCCTGGGAGTCACCAGCAGCGACAATCTCCATACTTTTTATATTTGGGGTCTGTTAACCATTTATTGTGGAAGATTCTAAGGTATATTGAATTTTTGCTATATATTTGCATAGGTAGTATTCATTAATATTTAGCATTCAGGTTTTTTCAATTTATTTGGTTAAAATTGGTGTGAATTGTATTTGATCATTTATGAAATATTTAGGAGGACTTTGACTTATTATAGGCAGGTCATATATGGAAGCTGAGCTGCATGTTACTTTACGCTGAGGAAAAAAGCACAGTGAGCATGGGACTGCTATAATTTCCATCCACTGTGTTTGTAGTGCACAGTGCAGCATTTTGGATGCACCGAATATACGATGCCTCCAAAACGCAGCTATTCCTGATCATGGGCACGTACATTTACATGTAATCCCTGGTGTAAGCGCTCAGCGTAGAGATCAGGATAAACATGAGCTGCGCCTTTGAGAGGAAGAATGAACAAACCAATAGCAGTTGAAATTGGTTTTATTTATTTTATTCCTCTGCTCAGAAGGATTACAGCGATCTCAAATTTATATACCGTATTTTTCGTTTTATAAGACGCACCAGAATATAAGGCGCACCCCAAATTTGGAGAAAAAAAAAGGTGAAAAAAAAATTGGGGTCCATTATATAATCTGGTGGTGTCTTACCAGGGAGAGGGGGCAGCAGCGGAGCGGGAGTCACAGAAGGCAGGGGCGGTACTGGAGTACTGTGATGCTGACAATGGTACAGAGGGAGGCCCAGAAACTCACTGCGGTCTCTGCTCTGTGCGGGGCCGGTGATACCGCTCTGCTCTGTGCAGGGGGGCATTCTGAAGATGTCGGCAGTCCACGGTGAGGGCTTCAAATAATGGCAGCGAGAGTCGGCGCATGCGCAGATGACAGCTTGAGCTGAGAGCTCCATCTGCGCAGGCGCTGACTCTAGGTGCAATTATTTGAATCCCTGACCACGAACATCTACAGAATGACCGCCTGCTGCACAGAGCACCCGCGCGCCGAGCAGACCAGAGCAGCCGCGCGCCGAGCAGACCAGAGCATCCGCTCTCCGAGCCGAGCAGACCAGAGCAGCCGCGCACCGAGCCGAGCAGACCAGAGCAGCCACGCACCGTGCAGAACAGAGCAGCTGTGTACAGAGCAGAGCAGCCGCGCGCCGAGCAGACCAGAGCAGCCACGCGCCGAGCAGACCAGAGCAGCCGCGCGCCGAGCCTAGCAGACCAGAGCAGCCGCATGCCGAGCAGAACAGAGCAGCCACGCGCCGAGCCGAACAGAGTGGCGCCGCCTGATGCACACAACAGAGCCGTACTGACCAGGACCGGCAGCTACATTCGGATTTTAAGATGCACCCCTCATTTTCCTCCCAAATTTTTGAGAGGAAAAGTGCGTCTTATAATCCGAAAAATACAGTAGTTATTTTAGGTTTGGCTACTATCACATTACTGAATTGTGAAAATTATAGTTTTTTAGTTTTCTGCCAAGAGTCATGTGAAGGCTTGTTTTTTGCGAGAGGAGTTGGAATTTTTATTGCTACCATTTTGGGCTACATAATATTTTTTGATCGCTTTCTATGCCACTTTTTGTGAGGCAGAATCAAGAAGAAACAGCAATAAAGGAATTGGGTTTTTTTACGCTGTTCACAGTGCAGTTAAAGCGATAAGACAACTTTATTTTTCGAGTGAGTGCAATTACAGTGATACCACATTTATATAGTTTTTTTTTTGTTATGTTTTGTCGCTTTAACACCATAAAAATAAAAACTATTTGATAGAAAAAGAAAAACAGTTTTTGCATTGCTGTATTCTGAGAGCTATAGCTTTTTTTGGCGGCTGGAGCTGTATGTGACTTTTCAATCACGTTTTATACCACTTTTTTGTCAGCTGTATAATGAAAAGACAGTTTTGCTATGCTTTTTAATATTTTTTTTTTACGGGGTTCACTGAAGGAGTTAACTAGTGTGACAGTTTTATAGAGCAGGTTGTTAGGGATTCCGCAGTACCAAATATATTTGTGTAAAAAAAAAAATATATGATAATTAGTTACCAGTAACTGGATTTTCCAGACCATGACAGCACCATATGTGAGAGAGTGTATGCGCAACAGGAAACATTTCTGAATATCAAAGTAGTGGCCCTTTATCGGGCTCCTTTACCCACCGGACTGACGTTTGCGGTGATAACTACCGGCTCTTCAGCGTTCCCAGGAACCCTTTTCCCCAGATTCAGTTTGTCCCGTCACCAATCCAGTGATCTTAGGACTTTTTGTGATAGCTGGAACGTGTGTTCTAAGTCCAGCTCTGAATGGAGAAAACCTGTCCCTGAATGCTTCTTGTGTGGAACTGAGGCCACTAGATCGCGGGTATCATAGACGTTAGGGACCCTAATAAAGACATTGCTAGTCTTAGTAACATTTCTGACCACCTTTGAGCTGATAGCATTTTCTGTTTTATTTTTAATATTTTTTCCAGTGAGAGAAAGCAATACTGCCCCACTGAGTCCAAACTGATGCCCAAAAATAACTGAATCTGAGCAGGGTCTTTCCTTGACTTTGCCTCACTTATCAACCATCCTAGTTCTGAGAGGACTGAGGACTGACGGCTGCTGAACAATCCCTTTCTGACCTACCCACAACCAAAAATTTGTCAAGGTATGGGACTATTAAAATGTCTCTTTTTTTTTTTTTTTTTTTTTTAAATAGGATGCCATCTCCACCACAATTTTGGTGAATACTCTTGGAGCTATTGAAATGTTAAATGGGAAGCACTGGTATTGAAGTGAGTCAATTTCACCTCGATTCTCACTGCCAGCCTCATATTTTTGGAGGTCTTTGTGGATCAGGACATAGTAGTATGCGTCCGTCAGGTCTATTAATGCCATCTAACAAAAGTAGTCCCACTGCTGACTTGAGGGTCTCCATCATAAATCTTTCCACTTCCATGTAGTAATTCAGAGATCTTAGATTGAAGATGGTCATGAAGGACTCATCGGGTGTTTTTTATTAGAAATAGGTTGAAGTAAAACCCGGTTCCCATTTCTAACTCCGGCACCCTGATCAATACCTTTTTCCCTAATAATGAAAGGACTTCCTACTCTAGAACCCTCTGATTTTTGGGGCTACTCGGGAAGTTATTACTCATTGAGGCGGGAGGGAAGAAAAAGTTAGCCTTAGACCAAGGGATATGGTTTTTAACATCCAAACAGAGCAGAGGCAGGAACATCAGCCCACTGGGGATAAACTTGCTTCAGTCTTCCTCCCACCAGAGACCTGGTGTCATTGCCCCTTGGGAAATCCCTTATAGGAGGGTCTGTTGAACAAAAAACCCTTGTTTTGGACCTTATCTCTTCCCCAAGGGCACCCCCTAATATTGCTCTCCTTTTGGCCCTACCTTCCTCCCTGAGGTCTGAAAGGAATCTCTGAACCTGTATCCAGAGGGGGAACACACACGTTTCTTGTCTCCTGCCTTCTCTAGGATGTCGTCTTGGGCTGATCCAAACAGAGTCTCCTTGGCATGGTACTGCGCATACTTTCACTTTGGACTGAAAATCAGCATTCCAGTTCTTTAGCCATAACACACGCCTACTGGAGTTGGAAAGGGTACAAGCACAAGCGGCTAACCTTACCCCATCTACCGAGGCATCGGACCTTACCTCATCTAACGAGGCATCGGCCAAGAAGTTTGCTGTAAGCTCTCCCTGGGGTGTGATGGCGAATGCGGCTCTGCTTTCTGAATCGTGAAGTGTCCGCAGTGTCACTGCTCCAGATGCCGCACATAGAGACAGACCCTGGCCAGGACCCAAAACCTTCTCAGCAACCCCTGGAACTGGCAGGCCAATTGGGGCCCAGGGAACCTCCTAGTTCATGCGATGTCAGGCATGGGGGAAGGGAACCGCCTCATGTGACCAGTGCAGCCCCTGTGACACCTGGATCCCCAGGACCTCCTGGCCCGCCGAGAGCCAATCCTCAGGAGAAGTTTTCCCAAATAAACTCCGGTATCCTCTTCCAGGAACAGGAAACCACACTGGGGATTTGGAGAGGTGCCGCCCCTTTTATTTTTAGAAAGGTTTCCTGTTCCTGGGGTTGGATACACTCTCTCATGTTTGGTGCTGTCATGGGAAGGAAAAAATACAAAAAACTATATATTGGGAGAAAAAAAAATGTTGATTTGTTTTTATTTCTGTTTTTGTTTTATTATATATATTTTAACTTTTTTTTTTACTTTTTACTTTCACTGCTCTGATCGCAGATGCACTGTATTGCAATGACAGATCATTGCTGTACACTGCAGGTATCACCGCTGCACTGTGAGAAGCTTCAGGGATTATGCTGCAGGCATGATCACTGAGGTTTTCCATAGTCTGGTCACCCGGAGGTCGTTATGACGATCTCAGGTCACCATGGCGACAATCAGGCCCTCACAATTACATTGCGGGGGCACTCATCAGATGGGAGAGGGAAAACAATCCCTCCCCAAACCCCTAAATGCCACTATATCGTTTGCGGCATTTATGAGTTTAAACAGCCAAGGACGGTGCAGGCACTATCTCTAGCTGTGGGGGGCGGAGCTCGGCTGTTGGAAAACCAGAGTCCCTGGCAATTGCGCCAGGCACAGCTCGTTCACCCCCAGCAATCGCCATGACATACCTATATGTTCTTGGTCAAGAACAACTTCCCTCTCATGATGTATAGTTACATCAATGGTCGTGAAGGAGTTAAACTATTGATTATTCCAACCAATATCGGCAAATTTTACTCTAATGTGTATGGGAGCCTTTAGTATAAAATTAATTCCTCCACCATAGAGGAATGTGTGCTGCAGAGCAGACCATTATGATGATGCAATAAAAGATGCTACAGTAACCGTATAATATGACTATAAATATACTGTGAGGTAATAAGCAGCAAATTTTCCATTTATTAAATCTGCACAGAAAAGTCACTGTATTTTTTACATACCTCTAGTCTCAGGGACTGGAAGTGAGTGGACGTGACCAACCGGAAACAGTGGACGGGAGCAGAGATAGTGGGCATGACCGGCCGGACTTAATAAACAATTTTTAAGTCCACATAGTCATGGAGTTCTATACAATAGAAACAGTGGTATGGGTGATGCAGCCGGGGGGGTAGGGTTGGGGGGGGGCGCGAAGCCCCCCTTGCATAAAGTGGAATACTTGCGACTTAGTTGGTCGGTGTGATGCTCGTCTTGGTGGGCATAGCCTGGCATGCAACCCATGACAAGCTTTCATTAAGCAGGAGGTGGCTTGGCCCCAGAGTCCCACTTCTATTTTGAGAACTCCAAGACTACATGGACTTAAAAAATGTTAGCTAAGTCCGGCGGTCGGTCATGCCCACTATCTCCGCTCCAGCCTACTAATTCTGGCAGGTCACGCCCACTCACTTCTGGTGTCCGATACTCCAAGTCGACTGTATCTTTTACCTAGTATATGCCTTACGTTTATTTGAATTTTTTTTTTACATTTTATCACCTTCTTCATATAGTAATCTTAGCCAACATCTTGTAGTAATGTGCCCATGGTTGCAGTAATGTCACCATCCGTGTCCCCTGTAGTAAGGTGCTCATGCTTGTGGTATTGTGCCCAGTAGTATTCTGCCCATCCTTCTGGTATGTGCTCAGTAGTATAGTACCCTGTAGTATTGTGCCCATCCTTGTGCCCTGTAGTATTGTGCCCAGTAATATTGTGCCCATCCTTGTACCTTGTAGTATTGTGCCCATCCTTGTAGTATTGTGGCCATCCCTGTAGTATTGTGCCCATCCTTGTAGTATTGTGCTCTGTAGTATTGTGCCCATCCTTGTAATTGTACCCTGTAGTATTGTGCCCATCCTTGTAGTATTGTGGCCATCCCTGTAGTATTGTGCTCTGTAGTATTGTAGCCATCCTTGTAGTATTGTGCCCTGTAATATTCAGCTTATCTTTGTAGTATTGTGCTCTGTAGTATTGTGGCCATCCCTGTAGTATTGTGCCCTGTAATATTCAGCTTATCTTTGTAGTATTGTGCTCTGTAGTATTGTGGCCATCCCTGTAGTATTGTGCCCTGTAATATTCAGCTTATCTTTGTAGTATTGTGTTCTGTAGTATTGTGGCCATCCCTGTAGTATTGTGGCCATCCCTGTAGTATTCTGCTCATCCTTGTAGTATTCTGCTCTGTAGTATTGTGGCCATCCCTGTAGTATTCTGCCCATCCTTGTAGTATTGTGCTCTGTAGTATTGTGGCCATCCCTATAGTATTCTGCCCATTGTTTAATAATACGCAAAAAAAATAAAATCTCCTCACCTTTCCTCTGTTCCCTCTTATCAGGCTCCGAGCCCACGATCAGTATTTGCAGAGTTTTGGATGCAGCATGCTTCAGCTGCGTCCAAAACCCTGCTATGTACAGTACAAGCATAGTGGATAGGATTTCTAAAAACCCTATGCCTGCTGTGCGTGTACGGCCAGCAGTGAAAATGGACCTGCGGTGCGGCTTGCAGAGGCCGCAGCATGTAAATTTATGCTGCGGAGTCAGAAGTGTCCTCCCTAGGCAAAACACAGCGAGGAGACCGCAGCGCTCCAAACCCTCATCGCGGGCACAGGCAGCTGTGGTCTCCTAAGGAGGAGACTTGCAGCCCTGCAGGTCAGGACCCGCCACGTCCAGGACGCAGCGGGTCCTGATCTTGAGCACGTACCTTACCTGCTTGTTGCAGCCTGTGATGATCGCGGCCCACAGACCCAGTGACGATCGTGGCTCTATGCTGATGGTCAGCGCTGGCAGGACTTTACTGCATTTGAATCAATTTGTGGTGCCGCGCAGAGGAGCTGTGTCTGGACTATACCAATGGCTGCGGCCTGCCAATCAGATGCAAGGAAGTGACATTGCTGTATGACGTCACCTCCTTGCATGTAATTGCCAGGCAGCAGCAACTGGAATAGAGCTGACAGCTCCTCTGCGCATCACCGCAAATGGATTCAAATGCAGTAAAGTCCTGCTGGTGCCGACCCCCAGCATAGAGCCGTGATTGTCACGGGATCTGCGGGCCAGCAGCCAAAGGGGCCTCATGTGGCCCGCGTGTTTGAGACCTCTGTTTTAAGGCATTTTTATTACTTTTTGAAAATTCAGAAGTTTACAGACATTTCATTAGTATTTGGTAAAATTGCCCTTAAATTGTATAACTTGGGTCAAAAGTTTTAGATCTCCTACCACAAGCTTCTCACAATAGTTGGTAGGAATGTGGGCCCATTCCTCCTGTGAGAACTGGTGTAACTGAGCCATGTTTGGTTACCTTGCTTACACCGGCCTTTTCAGCTTTGCTCATAAATTTTCAATAGGATTGAGATAATATAGAATATTTATTCACTTATATAGCGCAATTAATTCCATAGTGCTTTACATACATCAGCAATCAGGCCTTTGTGATGGCCGCTCCATAACATTGCCTTTGTTATCCTTAAGCCACTTTGTAACCAGTTTGGCAGTAGCTTCGGGTCATTGTCCATTTGGAAGATCCATTTCCGTCCAAGCTTTAAGTTCCTGGCTGATGTCTTCAGAAGTTGCATCTGTGTTGCCACATAATCTTTCCTCATGATGCCATCTATTTTGTGAAGTGCACCAGTCTCTCCTACAGCAAAACAACCCCCAATATGATGCTGCCACCCCCATGTTTCACAATTGGGATGGTGTTCTTAGGCTTCAAAGCTTTTCCCTTTTTCCTCCAAATGTAGCGATGGTTATTATGGCCAAACAGTTCAATTTTAGTTTCATCTGACCACAGGGCATGTCTCCAAAATGTACTGTTTTTGTTCCTTTGTGCATTTGCAAACATTAATCTGTCTTTCTTATGTTTTTTTTGAGTAATGGCTTTTTCCTGGCAGAGTGGCTTTTCAGCCCATGTTGATACAGTACCGTATTTTTCGGACTATAAGATGCACCGGACCATAAGACGCACCCTGGTTTTAGAGGAGGAAAATAGGAAAATAAAATTTTAAGCAAGAAATGTGGTCATGACACACTGTTATGGGGCGAGGATCTGCTGTTGACACTGTTACGGGGTTAATGTCCCCAAATTCTCTACTAAGGTACCCCAACCTGGTAATGATTAGAGTTGAGCGATGTCCGAGTCGAATGGTTCTCCAATTTCATGTTCGAGTGATTTTGGGGGGGTGTTCGAGTCGTTCGACGAACTCGAACGATTTGCTAAAAGTTCGGCAGTTCGAGTTAGGGGCACTTTGCACACTGCGACATCGCAGGTGCGATGTCGGTGGGGTCAAATTGAAAGTTACGCACATCCAGCATCGCATGCGACATCGCAGTGTGTAAAGCCTAGATGATACGATTAACGAGCGCAAAAGCGTCGTAATCGTATCATCGGTGCAGCGTCGGCGTAATTCATAATTACGCTGATGCGACGGTCCGATGTTGTTCCTCGCTCCTGCGGCAGCACACATCGCTGTGTGTGAAGCCGCAGGAGCGAGGAACATCTCCTACCGGCGTCACCGCGGCTTCCGTAGGATATGCGGAAGGAAGGAGGTGGGCAGGATGTTTACATCCTGCTCATCTCCGCCCCTCCGCTCCGATTGGCCGCCTGCCGTGTGACGTCGCAGTGACGCCGCACGACCCGCCCCCTTAACAAGGAGGCGGGTCGCCGGCCACAGGGACGTCGCACGGCAGGTGAGTGTGTGTGTGAAGCTGGCGTAGCGTTAATTTTCGCTACGCCAGCTATCACCACATATCGCTGCTGCGACGGGGGCGGGGACTATCGCACTCGGCATCGCAGCATCGGCCTGCGATGTCGCAGTGTGCAAAGTGCCCCTTACATTCGAGAACGGTTTGATCACCAAAAGCGTGGCTTTTCACACTAAGTACGTGCGCACGTTGCGTATCTGCATGCGTCCTGCGTCCCCAGCACAATCCATCTTTCCTACTCACCAATCACGGGCGCCTTGTTGCACGGCTGTCACAAATCCCTGGCGGCTTTTCCTCTTTTGAAAATGGCTGCTGCTTCATTATTCAATCAGGTATTCCGTGTCTTCCCCGCCCACCGGCGCCCATGATTGGTTGCAGTCAGACACGCCCCCACGATGAGTGACAGCTGTCTCACTACAACCAATCACATCCGCTGGTGGGCGGGTCTATATCGTGCAGTAAAATAAAGAATTAATTAAAAAAAAAAAAGGCAGTTCCCATCAATTTTGATACCAGCCAGGATAAAGCCACACGGCTGGAGGCTGGTATTGTCAGGATGGAGAGCGCCACGTTATGGGGAGCCCACCACCCTTACAATATCACCAAGCAGCCGCCTGGAATTGCCGCATCCATTAGATGTGACAGTTCCGGGACTCTACCCCGCTGATCCCGAATTGCCCTGGTGCAATCCTGCATACAGTCCTGGATGGAGTATGCTGAGCCTTGTAGTTCTGCAGCTGCTGTCTGTCTGTATGGAGGAGAGCAAATAGCAGCTGCAGAACTACAAGGCTCAGCATCATCCATCCAGTACTGTATGCTGGAGGGAGAGGCAGGGGGAGCAGAACTACAAGGCTCAGCATGCTCCATTCACTAGTGTATTCAGGAGAGCAGACAGCAGCTGCAGAACGACAAGGCTCAGCATATTCCATCCAGGACTGTATGCAGGAGTTTCTTGCCCCCCCAAAAAGGACATTTTTGTGTACTCACCATAAAATGTCTTTCTTGGAGCCTTTCATTGGGGGACACAGACAGTGGGTTATATGGTGTCTCCAGGGGAGGCTTGACACTAGGTTTAAAAAAGAGTTAGCTCCTCCTCCCACAGCATATAACCCCAGCTAGGCGGGAACTAGCTCAGTTTGGTGTAAAAGCAGTAGGAAAAGGATAACCAAAACCACAAGGGCGGGAGCTGTGTCCCCCAATGAAAGGCTCCAAGAAAGACATTTTACGGTGAGTACACAAAAATGTCCTTTCCTTTCTCGCCTTTTCATTGGGGGACACAGACAGTGGGACGTCCAAAAGCAGTCCCTGGGTGGGAACTGAACTATTAACAGTGTATAGCATCAGACTAATAGCTGACTAACAACTGCAACTGCAGTGAACTCATATCAAAACACTGTCAAGAACTGAGCAGTGGCCACTTATAAATGGGCCACTGCCGCCTGAAGGACTTGTCTTCCAAGAGCAGCATCCGCGGAGGCATGCGTATGCACTCTGTAGAATTTTGTGAACGTGTGCACACTGGACCAGGTAGCGGCCTTGCAAAGTTGGGCCGCCGAAGCCTGATGGCGGATAGCCCAGGAGGCACCCACTGCTCGTGTAGAGTGGGCCCACACAGATTGAGAAGGAATGGCACCTCGTGCTTTGTATGCCTCACAGATGGCAGTCCTGATCCATCGAGAAATCGTGGATTTAGACGCCGGGTTGCCCTTTTTGTGTCCTACTGGGAGGACGAAGAGAATGTGTCGCCCGGGGACCAGGGGGTACTCAGATCCGGGCCACGGGGTCACTTCTGTGGGTATCACGGTGGCGTGACCCGGTCTGTGATCCCAGGCTCCACAGTAAAAGGGGATTTGGTAAGGGAGATTGTCCGTGACGCCACCCACGGTTGAGGTGATTGTGGACACCACCGCTGCTCTTTATGGGGATCCCGGGAGCGGTGACAGGGAGCAGCTTAGTTGTTATTTCTCCCCTCCGTGGGTAGGGGGTTGGTTGTCCCGGGGCCCGGTGATGGGGTAAGCAGGGAGCAGGGCGCAGTGCTGCGGTGTGGTGCCCGAGGGCACGGGCGTACTCACAAGTATTCCACACAGAGTCACTGGTAAAATAGGAATTGCCGGTGTCCGCAGCCTTCGGTACGGGGTGTTAGTGTCCCACACACGGTGCAGCAGCTCCTGTTGTTCTACCCCTGCAGCCAGGTGCCTTTCTCTCCACTCTCTTCCTCCTTCTCCTCAGCCGGGAACGGGGAATACACTCCCCTGCAGTGATCCGGGTCACCCAGGTACCGGGGGCCACTACCCTGCCCGGCTACCTCTGGCCCCTTCCTCACTCACAGCCTGTCCCAGCCCTCTCGGAGCACGCTTCACTTTTCAGCCTGGGAGCTACAACTCCATGCTTCTCTTCTCTCTGTCTCTCCAAACACTCTGCTCCAGCCCCTCCCCTCTGCTCTGCTTTTCTCTTACCCTGGGGGCTGTGGTTTGTCCTGCTGCATCGGTGTGGGATCAGATTACCAAGGAGGATTAACTCTTTCTGTGACAACCTGGCTTTGCCAGGGCGTCACACACCCCCTTGGTAAAACACGGCCCGTCCTCGGGCCGTCTAGGCACCAACATTTATAAAAACTGGAAAAAGGATAAATAAACACATTACAATCATACATCTTCCCACATCGGGAGGTACGTTTTCTAAAACTTTAACCTGTTCTGCCACCCCGCACCTGCGGAGCAGATGGCCTCCTCCTGAACCTGAGGGCGTTCAACAGGGGTGACAGTCCATAAAACAGTCAACTTTTTAACTTGTGGGTAGCCGTCCATGCTCCGCTACCACTGCTGCTGCCGCCACTCCCAGTACGGGGCACGGGTTCCGTGCTCTGCCTCCTGCTCAGAAGCCAGGCCCACCTGGATGCCCTCGGCGCCGGCTACAACCGGCCTCGCTAACTGCCGAGGGCTCCATCTCTCACTGGCCTGCTCCTCCTCTCTGCAGGTGCACTCCGGCTGCTCCACAGCCGTGACGGGGTACCTGGGCGCGGCTGGCGCCACATATGGGGCAGACTTCCAATCGGGTGCCACCTCCGTTGCGGCCGGGCGGACTGCCGGAGCCGACGTCATCACCGTGGCGGCTGAGCGGACTGCCGGAGCCGGGTAAGATGTCATCGGGGTCGCGGCTACTGCTTGTCCAGGAACGGAATTAGGCAAAGTCCTGGCGTCCCTGCCTTTACAGTCCCGGTCACATGAACTGCAGTTCCTTCCTACTGCTCCCCCTTGGTACTCGGGAGCAGTCCTTCTAGCAACTTTTAAAGTTTCTCTTTCGCTTCCGGTCCTCCGGAGCTTCACTTCCGCCCGCGTTCTGAGGGGGCGGAGCCTCTTTTTCGCGCCCACCGCTTGGGGAAGAAGGCGCTGGGCGGGAAATTTTCGCGCCCAAAATGGCGGCAAAGATGGCGACTTTCAAAATTTTTGCAGCGGATCACCGCTGACAGTCCAGAATAAGGCGCACTTCCTCCAGGAAACTGGATGGGTTCGATCCTGTTCGTGACGCCAAATGTGTCACCCGGGGACCAGGGGGTACTCAGATCCGGGCCACGGGGTCACTTCTGTGGGTATCACGGTGGCGTGACCCGGTCTGTGATCCCAGGCTCCACAGTAAAAGGGGATTTGGTAAGGGAGATTGTCCGTGACGCCACCCACGGTTGTGGTGATTGTGGACACCACCGCTGCTCTTTATGGGGATCCCGGGAGCGGTGACAGGGAGCAGCTTAGTTGTTATTTCTCCCCTCCGTGGGTAGGGGGTTGGTTGTCCCGGGGCCCGGTGATGGGGTAAGCAGGGAGCAGGGCGCAGTGCTGCGGTGCGGTGCCCGAGGGCACGGGCGTACTCACAAGTATTCCACGCAGAGTCACTGGTAAACTAGGAATTGCCGGTGTCTGCAGCCTTCGGTACGGGGTGTTAGTGTCCCACACACGGTGCAGCAGCTCCTGTTGTTCTTTCCCTGCAGCCAGGTGCCTTTCTCTCCACTCTCTTCCTCCTTCTCCTCAGCCGGGAATGGGGAATACACTCCCCTGCAGTGATCCGGGTCACCCAGGTACTGGGGGGCCACTACCCTGCCCGGCTACCTCTGGCCCCTTCCTCACTCACAGCCTGTCCCGGCCCTCTCGGAGCACACTTCACTTTTCAGCCTGGGAGCTACAACTCCAGGCTTCTCTTCTCTCTGTCTCTCCAAACACTCTGCTCCAGCCCCTCCCCTCTGCTCTGCTTTTCTCTTACCCTGGGGGCTGTGGTTTGTCCTGCTGCATCGGTGTGGGATCAGATTACCAAGGAGAATTAACTCTTTCTGTGACAACCTGGCTTTGCCAGGGCGTTACAAGGGCATCGGACTTGCGCAACGGCGCTGTTCTGGAAATGTAGGTCCGCAGAGCCCTGACAAGATCGAGAGTGTGAAGGGCTTTTTCAAAGGAGTGGACCGGGGCTGGGCAGAATGACGGCAACACAATGTCCTTGTTCAGGTGGAAAGAGGATACGACCTTCGGAAGGAAGGCGAGGGAAGGCCGAAGGACCACCTTATCATGATGGAATACCAGATAAGGTGAGCGACAGGAAAGAGCTGCCAGTTCGGACACTCGCCTGATAGAGGTAATAGCGACTAAAAAGGCCACTTTCCAAGATAGTCGCTGAAGAGAGATTTCTCTCAGAGGTTCGAAAGGAGGAAGCTGAAGAGCTCCCAGAACCAGATTCAGATCCCAGGGATCTAAGGGGTGGCGATAAGGAGGGACCAAATGCGCTACCCCTTGAAGAAAGGTACGGACCTGAGGGCGAGAAGCCAGCTGCTTCTGGAAAAAAAACGAAAAGGCAGAAACTTGTCCTTTAAGGGTACTGAGAGCAAGACCCGAGTCCAGACCGTCTTGCAGAAAAGCAAGAACAGTAGGGATTGAAAAGGTCAGGGGCGACCAATTATGACGGTCACACCAGGAAAGATAGGTCTTCCAGGTCCTGTGGTAAATGCTGGTGGAGGAAGGCTTCCGAGCATTAAGCATGGTATGAACTACCCTGGAAGAAAGACCCGATTTGGCTAGAATCAGGGACTCAAGCGCCACGCCGTCAAATGCAGCTGTGCTGTATTCTGGTGGAATATTGGACCTTGCGACAGAAGATCCAGGCGGTCGGGAAGACGCCAGGGACTGTCGCTGAGAAGTTGGAGGAGCTCTGGGTACCAGGCTCTCCTGGGCCAGTCCGGGGCCACGAGGATCACCGGGATTCCCTCCGCTTTGATTTTCTTGATTACTCTCGGAATGAGAGGAAACGGAGGGAAGATGTAGGGCAGGCGAAACTGTGACCATGGAAAGACTAGGGCGTTGGAGCCGAGCGCTAGCGGGTCTCTCGACCGAGATATGAAGGGACGTATTTTGGCATTCATTCGAGACGGCATGAGGTCCACATCCGGGAGTCCCCAGCGAAGAGTGATCTGATGGAACACTTCTTCGTGGAGGGACCATTCCCCTGCCGCTAGCCCTTGCCTGCTGAGAAAATCTGCGGCCCAGTTGTCTACCCCTGGGATATGGACGGCTGAAATAATGGGGATGTGCTTCTCTGCCCAAAGAAGAATCCTGGATACCTCCCCCATCGCTGCCTTGCTGCGAGTTCCTCCCTGACGGTTGATGTAATCCACGGCCGTGGCATTGTCTGACTGGATCTGAACAGGGAGGCCCAATAGTAGGGGTTGAAAATTCTGAAGGGCCAAAAATATGTCTCTGATCTCCAGAACATTGATGTGCAGGGAGCGCTCGGAAGGAGACCAGCGTCCGTGAACAGTGTGGTGGAGAAACACCGCCCCCCAGCCTATCAGGCTGGCATCCGTCGTGACTACTTGCCAGTGGACCGGGCGGAAGGACTTCCCTTGAGATAGGGATGAGGCTTGAGTCCACCAGACGAGGGAGCTGAGCGCAACCCGAGATAGGCGGACTGACCGGTCCAGGGAAGCTGGATTCTTGTCCCAGGAGGATAGAAGATGCAGTTGTAGAGGGCGCAGATGGAATTGGGCAAAGGACACGGCTTCTATGACCGCCACCATCTTGCCTAACACTCTCATTCCATTCCGAAGGGATGTGTGACGGCGAGAGCGGAGGGATTGAGCGGCCCGGATCAGGGAAGACTTATTGTCTTCTAGAAGAAAAACCCGGGACTGGGCCGTGTCTATCAGCATACCTAGAAAGGTGATGCGCTGATGAGGAATTAGGGATGACTTGTTGAAGTTGATAAGCCACCCTAGCCTTGACAGCGTGTCTAGGCAAATCTGCACGCTTTCTGAGCAAACGTGAGGAGAGCTCCCTTTGACAAGAAGTTCCAAATAGGGAACAACCAGGATGCCTCTGGGGTGTAAAATGGACATGACGGCCGCCATGACCTTTGTGAAGACCCGAGGCGCAGTGGCCAGCCCAAAGGGGAGGGCCCTGAATTGGAAGTGACGGTGTCCTACGGCAAAGCGAAGGAACCGTTGATGAGAGACACATATGGGGATGTGTAAATAAGCATCTTGAACGTCTATGGAAGCTAGGAATTCTCCAGGTTCCATGGCGGCTAGTACTGCTCTCAATGATTCCATTCGGAAAGTTTGAATCCGTACGAATTTGTTTAGCCGTTTGAGGTCCAAGATAGGGCGGACAGAGCCATCTTTTTTGGCAATGACAAAAAGGTTTGAATAGAAACCTTTGCCGCGCTGTTCCAGGGTTACTGGAATGATAACGTTTGCTTTCTGTAAAGAGACTATGGCCTGAAATAAGGCCTGGCTTTGTGTTTCAGACTTTGGAAGACGAGAACGCAGAAACCTGTTGTCCGGCAGGGAAAAGAAATCGATCTTGTAACCTGAGGTGACGATTTCTCGAATCCAAGCATCGTGAGTGTGGTCTAGCCAGATATCCCGGAAAAGCAGAAGCCGCCCTCCCACAGGAGTCGGATCTGCGGGATACCTGGCGTCATGCTGAGGGGGCCTGTACAGTGCGAGGTCCTTTGGGTTTAGGTTGCTTGGAGTAGGAACGCCAAGAAGAGCCCCTTGAGGGACCGGATCCTCGATCTGAGTGTTGTGACGGTCCGTGGGCCGATGGTTTTTGTGGGGCAGACCGAAAGGACTGCCTGCGCCAAGAAGACTTTTTGAAATTTCTGGCTACAGGTCGCTTTTGTGGTAGAATGGTACTTTTACCACCTGTCGCCTCAGATATGAGCTTGTCCAGGGATTCACCAAATAGACGAAGACCCTGGAAGGGAAGTGTGGACAGGAACTTCTTGGAGGCACTGTCCGCATTCCATATTTTTAGCCACAGAACCCTGCGGGCGAAGACAGCATTGGCTGCCGTTAGGGCTGACCAGCTAGCTGCATCTAGGGAGCCGTGAAGCAAATAATTAGAGGCGAGAGAGAACAAATCAAGAATCTCAAGAGCCTCCGGAGGAATATTGCAAGGGCGAAGCAACTTGCGGAGGTTCCTACTCCACACGCTCATAGCTTTTGCCACCCATGTCATGGCAAACAGGGGGCGCAGAGAGGAGCCCGAAGCCTGGAAAATAGATTTGACCGCAGCCTCAACTGCGCGGTCGGACGAGTCCTTGAGAGACGCGTTGTCTGAAACAGACATAACCGTGTGTTTAGCCAGTCTGGATACTGGCGGATCCACAACGGGGGGTACCAACCAGGGCTTAACCATTTCCGGAGGAAAGGGATAAGCGAATGAAGAGCAGGATTTTTTGTTAAACCTCCTATCAGGGTGATCCCACCGTTTAGATATGATTTGATGAAAAATCGGATCCTGGGCAAAGGACTTAGGAGGCTTCTTGGCTCGCTTGATTGCCGACTGAGAAGTCGGGTCCGAGGGCTGATCAGAAATCGACAGAGAGTGATTGACAGCCGCTATTAAAGTGTCTTCCATATGCCTAGACTCAGAAGGGACATCTGAATCAGAGTCAGAGTCTCAGGAATCGTGACTACTAAAGGTCACGGAGTCTGAGTCAGACTGACCATCGTGTGAGTCAGACGAGGCGGAGCGGTCGCAATGGCGCCTTTTGGAGACAGCCTTTTTACGTACTGGGGATGATACCCCAGACGAAGGCGGGCTTCTCTGGGGGAGCTGAGCCGGGGGGAGGCTGTGGGAGCCTGTGGAAGGCTGGGATATCTGAGCGGTCAGGTCATCTAACCTTTTAGACATCAGAAGAGCCCATGCAGGGATAGCCTCATCAGACGGGGGTGCTGCCTGAATGGCGGCCGGGGCCGAACCCACAGATTGCACGACCCCCTGGTCCGGCAACGTCTGTTGTGATATTGTAGTAGGGGCATCGCAGCCCCGGCATAGTGGATAGCTTCGACCATTTGGAAACAAGCTTCCACAGGTGGTACAAGCATAGTACCGGTCCATAGAGGATGCCTGGGAAGCTTTATCACCCTTGCGGTTTTTACGCATGTCAGCAACAAACGTACAATTATACTGTGAGCCTCTAGCAGTATTACACTACTGTGGGTGAGGAGCTAGTAGCAGTATTAAAAAGGGACTGCTATACAGAGCTGGTATATACCAATAGTAAAGCGGCATACACTGCCAAACAGTCAGTATATACCTGCAGGCACAGTCAGTATATACCACTAAAAGCTGATATACACCGCCAGCCAGCAGGCACACACCGCTAGAAGACAGCGATATACCGCTGAACAGAGCGGTATATAGTGCTGCAGAGTTGCAGAGCCAAGGAGGCGATCTCACCCGTGTCTGCTCCCCACGTGTAATGGCGTCCAGTGTTCTCTGGCAGCATGGAGGGGAGAGACGGCCCACTAGAGGGAGCGGCTTCTAGAGCAGTGGAGGGGGCGTTGCTAAGAATGCAGGCCGACGCCGGGAGCTAAATTAATGATGCTTCCCCGGGATCACGGCCTGCATCGCCCCACCGGCGCCTCCTCCGGCGGCAGTTGGATGCAGGGGACGGGTACACGTCGTCTCCCTACCTGCTCTTGCTCCGTCTGAAGACGCGTTGGTCCTGGGATGCGGAGATCTCGGGGACGCATCTTCGGCTCAAGGCTAGCAGATGCTCGGCTCTGCCTAACACTCTGGAGCTACCTCCGTGAGGTGCTTCCAGGGAGCCTGGAGGGGTACGCAGACCCGACCACTTGGGCGCGAGGAAAGACTGACGGCTTTTGCACGCCAGGTTTCCTCTGCCCGTACACGGGGGGAACGCGGGTGGCAAGGCACCCTAGTATTGCCCCTATCAAAAATAGAATGAATAAGAAAAGAAAAACAAAATAAAAAGTAAAAATAAGCTGGCCTGAGGCACCTCTGGTGGAGCTCAGTCCAGACATGTCAGCCTCCCTGCTGACACTATAAAAAAACTGAACTAGTTCCCGCTTAGCTGGGGATATATGCTGTGGGAGGAGGAGCTAACTCTTTTTTAAACCTAGTGTCAAGCCTCCCCTGGAGACACCATATAACCCACTGTCTGTGTCCCCCAATGAAAAGGCGAGAAAGGAAAAATGACGTGGGCTTCGCCATATTTTTGTATGCTAGCCAGGTACAGCAGGCAGGTACGGCTGCCCCCAACCCCCAGCTGCCTATTTGTACCCGGCTGAGAACCAAAAATATAGGGAAGACCTTTTTTTTTAATTATTTCACGAATTTCATGAAATAATTAAAAAAAAATATGAAGTGGGCTTCGCCCAATTTTTGTGTCCAGCCAGGTACAACTAGGCAGCTGGGGATAGGAATCCGTAGCACAGGTTGGCCCGAGCTTTCTAGGCCCCTCTGCTGCGAATTGCAGTCAGCAGCCGCCCCAGAAAATGGTGCTTTCATAGAAGCGCCATCATCTGGCGCTGTATCCAACTCTTCCAGCAGCCCTGAAGCCAGGTGGCATGCTGGGTAATAATGGGTTAATACTAGCTTTGTTTTACTAGCTAGTATTAAGCCATAGATTCTTAATGTCAGGCAAGTTTGACCCGGCCATTAAGAATCTCCAATAAAGGGTTAAAAAAAAAAAGACACCACACAGAGAAAAAATACTTTAATAGAAATAAATACACAGACACATTAGAGACTCCATGTTTATTACTCCCTGTCAGCCCTCCACGATCCTGCTCTTCTGTCTTCTTTCTCCTTCAACCCATGCAGCTCTGCTACATTAGACAGCACTGCATGGGAGGAAGACGCTGCTGCTCCTTGCAGTCTAATCACTCAGTGAGTGAGCAGAGGCTGCGGGCTGTAAGCGGTGACGTCACAGCTGCCACCGTTACTATAGCAACGACAATCTCCGATCACGTGATTCCCGGTGCCGCTATTTACCGGCTGTGGCAGCCAGTCCTTGCATGTAGGCCGACTCTGTAAAGAGCGCCCACATGCAGGAACGGGGAAGCCGACCATGTGCCAGAGCATTTTGCAGGTACACGGAGATGCTGGAACGAGCACCGCGTACCGGAGAGATGCACTGACAGGACCTAGCATGATGTCTAGCCATGTTACCAGTCTGTAGCCAATGAGATAATAGACACGTGACTGGTCACATGCTATTTTGACGTCATGGAAGATCCTATCATCAGTGCTGGTTACCGGGAGGACGCAGCGATTATCAGAAGGAAAAGCGGCGGGAGACAGAGTGCAGGACGCGTCACGGGGACCTGTAATTTTAATGACAATGTTTATTAACTGTATTTGTACATGTATAATGTGTTTTTATGTGTTTGCCTGCCATTGTTTTCAATGGGGTTCAAATTGGTTCGTCGAACGTTCGACGAACTTGTCCTCCGTTCGACGAACCGAACTCGAACTCTAGGGGGGTGGCTCATTTCTAGTAATGATCCTACTGCCTTGTATATACAGTATATGTCCCTAACCCTGGTATAGCCCACATCCTGCTATATACCGTCATCCTGGCATATGGCCGCATCCTGCTATATACTGGCATATGGCCGCATCCTGCTATATACCCCATCCTGGCATGTGGCCCCATCCTGCTATATACCTCCATCCTGCTACATACCTCCATCCTGCTATATACCGCCATCCTGCTTATATACCCCATCCTGCTCATATTGCCCCCATCCTGCTCATATACCCCAATCCTGCTCATATACTCCCATCTTGCTTATAAAGCCCCATCCTGCTTATAAACCCCCATCCTGCTCATATAACCCCCATCCTGCTCATAATATACCCCATCCTGCTCATAATATACCCCCATCCTGCTCATAATATACCCCCATCCTGCTCATAATATACCCCCATCCTGCTCATAATATACCCCCATCATGCTATATACCCTCATCCTGCTATATACCCCCATCCTGGTATACAGCCCGCATCCTGTGGCACATAAAAAGAAAAAATAAACGTTCAAACTCACCTTACCTAACTCCCTGCAGCATCGCTCCTCCTCCGTCTGTGTCAGTAGCAGCGCCGCTGGAGTGTGGAGCCGGCCACGATCCCTGCAGCACCGCGATGTCCTCCTGTCTGTGCCGGCGGTGGCTGCGTGTGGACACGTGCGCACAGCGATGACATCATTGCTGTGCGCACCGCTAGCCTCCACACAGCTGCCGCCGGCACAGACAGGAAGACATCGCGGTGCTGCAGGGATCGTGGCCGGTGAGTATACTGATTCACTACACCCCGCGCTGATGATGATGCGCGGGGAGCAGTGAATACAGCCGCATATGATCACTCTAGGCTGTAGTTGCCAGGGCCTATCATGCGGGCAGACTGTTTAATATGCGCCCATTTCCCGCCCATCACCCCGCCCACCAGTCAGCGCCGGCTTCAGCGCTGAGAGATGATGGGCGAGATGATGGGTGTGCATATTAAATAAGCGGGCCCACGTGGTCACGGCAGGCTGCTACAGCCTGCTCGTGCCCCCGATGACCCGTTCCACAGCAGCACCCTCATTCCCCGCAGCCCTACATTTAGACTATAAGACGCACCCCCCACTTTCCACCAACATTTGGGGGGAAAAAAGTGTGTTTTATAGTCCGAAAAATACGGTACTCGTTTCACTGTGGATAATTACACAATCTTACCAGCATGTTCACAAGGTCTTTTGCTTTTCTTCTTGGGTTGATATGCACATGTCTGTCCAAAGCATGTTCATCTTTGGTACACAGAACCTGTTCCCTTCCTCAGCGGAATGATGGCTGGACATTCCCATCTTGTTTGTACTTGCGTATAATTGTATGTGCAGATGAACGAGGCACCTTCAGGTATGTGGAAATTGCACCCAAGGATGAACCAGACTTCTGCAAGTCCATAATTCTCTTCCTGAGATCCTGGTTGATTTCTTTTGACTTTCCCATCATGCTACACAAAGAAGCAGTGTGTTTCAGGTGTATATGAATATACATCCACAGATGTGTCTCTAATTAACTCAGATGTTGCCAATAAACCAGAAATAATAAATCAGACGCTTCCAAAGACATGACATCATCATATGGGTTGTCCCATATTGTTTAAAGTAAGGAAGGACCCCGGCACACAGTACAAGAGAAATTGGACAATCCAGGTATGGTATGCTTGGATGATTTTTATTTTCACAATTAAACGGTACTGCCCGACGTGTCGGCTCGCACAAGAGCCTTCATCAGGGACAGATAAGTACTGGGACATGCATGATACAAAAAAGAAAAAACAAGAAATGATTTACAATTACATCATGACAAGGCATCAAGTGTCAAAAAATGAGAAAACAACATATTACCTATTGGGGAGATGTGAAAGGAAGGGGAAGGTGTCGCAATGTGAATGTTAAGAAGTGGTGAGGATATATACAGCCGTATAAGATGTGAGTAGAATAAGAGAATTGTAAATTAAGAAAGGAAGGGGAGAGGAAAGATGGGGAAAGAAAAGGAAGAGAGGAAAAAAAGGGGGGAAAGGAGGGGGAAGAAACGGAAGAAGAGAAAGAAGGAAGGGAGAACAGGAAGGCTCAAGGGAAAAAATGAGCAAGAGGGGAAAGGGGAGGGATCTGAGAGACATACCCGTATTTATGAAGTTCAGGGAAAAGTTCCTAGTAGCACCTTGGAGGCCAGAAAGTTAAAGTGAAGTCTGAGAAAGGAAAGAGATATATAATATACAGAGGACTATAGCTGGTAAGGGCGGAAAAATGTCAATAAGGATAGAGCATGGTATAACTTACATGTGAGTAGTCAAGGAGAACACTTTGGAATGGAAGAATATATGTTACTGTGAAAAAAGGGGAGAGGGAGGAGGAGAAGTGATAGTTCATGAGGAATAGGTAATTGGAATAAAGAGCTGATATAATAGCAAAGAGAACAGGGCATAAATATTGGATACATACCAGTAGAATACTGTCATATAGTGTAGATAGGGCTCACATAGGTAGATGAAGAGATGGATAGATGCTGCTTTATGAATAACAAAGGTGATAATCTGTGATGATGTGGTGGAGAAATTGAAACATAGATAGGTCTGTTATAAGGGATAAATACCAATAAGTGGCGACCTGAGTATATGTAGTATGATAACCAATCATACGTGGTATGTTAGGTAAACCACACAATGCGTGAGGACTTGTTGTACTGGAATAGAGAAATAGCCTAAGTAAGAGGATGTGTGACTAATGTTGGGAAAAGGGAAAAAGAAGAACATACCTAATGGTGAGAGCACCAGAGAAATGCCTGCAATAACATAAGGACATTGTGTTATAAAAACGGCAAGACCAGAAGCAGAGCTTGTAGTGTAGCAGCAGGAAGACATCTTACCTATCGCAGCATAGTGGAGGTGAATATGTGGAGGGAGCCCAGGGACAGGGTAGAGAGAGGGACTATATATACTGGCCGGATGTAAACCATTGGTGGCAGCGGAGGATACACTATGCTGCGATAGGTAAGATGTCTTCCTGCTGCTACACTACGAGCTCTGCTTCTGGTCTTGCCGTTTTTATAAAGGTGCAGGAGAAAGGTGGAAACCACCAACCTGTTAAGGGAGAAGCTGCAGCCGGCTGCAGGCACTGTTCATCACCTCGTTTGGTTTACCAGAGACTCCAGTGTACTGTGTCATAGTGAGTACACCAGTGCCTTCGGGCCGCGCACCGCGCCGTACCACACCAGCACCCAGCACGCGCCCATCTCCATCGCCTCAGCACCTTCCCTCGGGCCCCCGGGACCATCACTCCCCTACTCACAGAGGGGTCAACACCAAGCTGCGCAACACCGTCCCCGGGAGGCCTAGTCAATGGCAGTGGTGGTGTCCATCCCTTCACCACAACCCGTGAGCGGCGTCACAAACTTAAATCCCCTACCAACCACCGCGGCCCCAGCCGTGGAACTCCCCACCGAAGTCCCCACGTGTAGCGCCAACCCCCTTGCAGAGCGACGTGACCCCCTGGTCCGTGAGGAGCTCGAGCCACCCACCGTACGAGCACGGATCCGAGCGGCTCGGCGGCCGGCCGAGCTCGCGGGGCGGTACAATTACAGGCAATGAAAACATTACATGTGCCTGAAAATGGAATAAATTAAAAACATAAGCTCAAGGCGCAAAAAATAAACTATCACTGGGTCCCAGATCCTGAAAAATAAGAACGCTACGGGTCTCAGAAAATTGCAACAAAAGCGCAATTCTTTTTTTGAACAAACTTCTGAATTTTTTTAACCATTTAGATAAAAACTAATATTATACATGTTTGGTATCTACAAATGTGTACTGACCTAGGGAATAATACTGCTAGATCAGATTTCCTATATAGTTAACAAGTGGAAGGAGAAAAAAAAAACACCACACACCATTGTGGAATTTCCCTTTTCTTCGGCGCTCTATTGGGAGACCCAGACGATTGGGTGTATAGCACTGCCTCCGGAGGCCACACAAAGCAATTACACTAAAAAGTGTAAGGCCCCTCCCCTTCTGGCTATACACCCCCAGTGGGATCACTGGCTCACCAGTTTTCTGCTTTGTGCGAAGGAGGTCAGACATCCACGCATAGCTCCACTGTTTGTAGTCAGCAGTAGCTGCTGGCTCTATCGGATGGAAGAAAAGAGGGCCCATATAGGGCCCCCAGCATGCTCCCTTCTCACCCGTGATGGTGCTTGTAAGGTTGAGGTACCTATTGCTGGTACGGAGGCTGGAGCCCACATGCTGTTTTCCTTCCACATCCCCCTGAGGGGCTCTGTGGAAGTGGGATCCTGCCGGCCCCCAAGCCCTGGGGCCGGGCTCCATCCACAGACCCATAGAACCTGCTGGATTGGGAGCGGGAGTGCCGTTCAGGGACATGGCCCTGCAACTTCAGGTACTCTGTGTCCCCGGCAGGCACGGACACTCTCAGGGCTTGCTGAGCGTTATAGTGCGCCGGGGACAGTGGCGCTGTACGCTGGGGGTTAGGTCACTGCAGCTTTGCTGAGTGACGATTGTATGTTGGGAACTACTGCGCCGACCGCTCCTGGAGCGGCGGCGCAGCTGCGACTTGTAGTGCGCCGGGGGCTTGGCGCCGACCGCGCTTGTACGGCGGCGGCGTTTTTAACTTTAGCCCCCGGCTTCTGCGGCCTAGCGCCGCTTCGTTCCCGCCCCCACCCTGTCAATCAGGGTAGGGGAGAGACGCTGCTCAATGGCTGCGCCGAGGGCTGGAGCCTTATTTACATGCTCCAGCCCTCTCACTAGGCACAAGGGGAAGCAGACTTCCCGCTCTTCGTCGGTGTACGCCCAGGGCCCGCCCCCCCTCTCCACAAGGACGCCGGCAGCCATTACACATGCGATCTGGCTGGAAGGAGGCAGCAGGCTCTGGGAGACCCAGACTAGAGGGATTTCTGGCGACCACACACCGCTCCTAAGCGGGTGGTAAGCTGCACAGTAGTGCAGGCCCCACTAGTGCCTCAGTGATATATTAGTGTACTTCTTTATTGGTACCATATATATATATATATATATATATATATTTATATAGTGCACTGTAAGGTCGCTTCTGTCTGGACACTCTGTACTGCTCTGAGGACGCAGCAACATGTCATCCGCAAAACGCAAGGCTGCCAAGGCACGGGCTGTGTACACTGTTTGTACTGCATGTGGGGCTAATCTATCAGCAGGCTCCAATGATTCACATTGTGTGCAATGTTCAGTCCCAGTGGCACTTCGCCAGCCAGAGCCTATTGTGGTGGTAGCCCAGGCAGAGACGCCTGTGAACCCTGCCCCGGTGACGGGGACAGACTTTGCAGTGTTTGCTGATAAAATGTCTGAGGCTATGACAAGGATCCTGGAGACCTTGCAGGCCAGGCCAGTTCCTCAGACTATGGACACCGCTGTGGCTATGCTCACTGGTCCCCCTCAGTTGGAACTAATCCGTACTTCAAGGGGGTCTCAAGCATCACAGGCTGAAGTCTCTGACTCAGATGACAGTCCCAGGCAGCCTAAGCGTGCTCGCTGGGAAAGACCCTCGACGTCATCACACTGCTCAGGGTCTCAGCGAGAAGAGTCTCTCTGTGATGAGACTGAGGACGGTGATCAGGAGTCTAATCCTGAGGCCCCTCTCAATCTGGATGCCCCTGATGGTGACGCCATGGTTAATGACCTTATATCGGCGATTAATAGACTGTTGGATATTTCCCCCCCAGCCCCTTCTGCAGAGGAGGCAGCTGCACAGCAGGAGAAGTTCCATTTCCTGTATCCCAAGCGTAAATTAAGTGCTTTTTTGGACCACTCTGACTTCAGAGAATCAATCCAAAAGCACGACGCTCATCCAGACAAGCGTTTCTCTAAACGTTCTAAGGATACCCGTTATCCTTTTCCCCCTGAAGTGGCCAAACGCTGGACCCAGTGCCCAAAGGTGGATCCCCCAATTTCCAAGCTGGCGGCTAGATCCATAGTCGCAGTAGAAGATGGCGCTTCACTTAAAGATGCCAATGACAGACAGATGGACCTTTGGTTGAAATCTGTCTATGAAGCTATCGGCGCGTCGTTTGCTCCAGCATTCGCGGCCGTGTGGGCACTACAGGCTATTTCAGCGGGTTTAGCACAGGTGGATGCTATCATGCATCCAGCAGTACCACAGGTGGCGTCCCTAACTTCGCAAATGTCTGCGTTTGCGACCTATGCTATCAATGCTGTCCTAGAGTCTACGAGCCGTACCTCTATGGCGGCCGCCAATTCTGTGGTTTTGCGCAGAGCCTTATGGTTAAAGGACTGGAAAGCAGATGCTGGTTCCAAAAAATGCTTAACCAGCTTGCCATTATCTAGAGACAGACTGTTTGGTGAGCCATTGGCTGAAATCATAAAACAGTCCAAGGGTAAGGACTCTTCCTTGCCACAGCCCAGAGCAAGTAAACCTCAACAGAAAAAGTGGCAGTCGAGGTTTCGGTCCTTTCGAGGCTCGGGCAAGCCCCAATTCTCCTCGTCCAAAGGGACTCAGAAAGGACAAGGGAGCTCAGATTCCTGGCGGGCTCACTCACGCCCCAGGAAAGCAAATGGAGGAACCGCTTCCAAGGCGGCTACCTCATGACTTTCGGCCTCCTCCCTCCGCATCCTCGGTCGGTGGCAGGCTCTCCCGCTTTTGCGACATTTGGCTGTCACAGGTCAAGGACCGGTGGGTAACAGACATTTTGTCTCGCGGGTACAGAATCGAGTTCAGTTCTCGGCCTCCACTTCGGTTCTTCAGAACCTCCCCACACCCCAACCGAGCAGATGCCCTGCTGCAGGCGGTGGACTCTCTAAGAGCAGAAGGAGTCGTGATCCCTGTCCCCCCTCTGGAACGGGGCCGAGGATTTTACTCCAACCTCTTTGTGGTTCCAAAAAAGGACGGCTCCTTCCGTCCCGTTCTGGACCTAAAACTGCTCAACAAGCATGTGAACGCCAGGCGGTTCTGGATGGAATCCCTCCGCTCAGTCATTGCCTCAATGTCCCAAGGAGATTTCCTAGCGTCAATAGACATCAAGGATGCTTATCTTCACGTGCCGATTGCTACGGAGCACCAACGCTTTCTGCGCTTCGTGATAGGAGACGAACATCTTCAGTTCGTGGCTCTGCCATTTGGTCTGGCGACAGCCCCCCGGGTGTTCACCAAGATCATGGCAGCAGTGGTAGCAGTCTTGCACTCTCACGGACACTCTGTGATCCCTTACTTGGACGATCTATTGGTCAAGGCACCCTCTCAGGAGGCATGCCAACTCAGCCTGAATTTTGCACTGGAGACTCTCCAGGCGTTCGGGTGGATCATCAACTTCCCAAAGTCAAATCTGTCACCGACCCAATCACTAACGTATCTTGGCATGGAGTTTCATACTCTCTCAGCGATAGTGAAGCTTCCGCTGAGCAAGCAGAGGTCACAACAGACGGGGGTGCAGGCTCTCCTTCAGAGTCAGTCGCACTCCTTAAGACGCCTCATGCACTTCCTCGGGAAGATGGTGGCGGCAATGGAGGCGGTTCCGTTTGCGCAGTTTCATCTGCGTCCACTTCAATGGGACATTCTCCGCCAATGGGACGGGAAGTCAAAATCCCTGGACAGGACAGTCTTCCTTTCCCAGACGGCCAAGGACTCTCTGCAGTGGTGGCTTCTTCCCACCTCCTTATCACAGGGAAGATCCTTCCTACCACCGTCCTGGGCGGTGGTCACGACAGACGCGAGTCTGTCAGGGTGGGGAGCAGTGTTTCTTCACCACAGGGCTCAGGGTACGTGGACTCAGCAGGAGTCCAGCATTCAGATCAATGTTCTGGAAATCAGAGCGGTGTTTCTTGCCCTGCTAGCCTTCCAGCAGTGGCTGGAAGGGAAGCAGATCCGAATTCAATCGGACAACTCCACAGCGGTGGCATACATCAATCACCAGGGCGGGACTCGCAGTCGGCAAGCCTTCCAGGAAGTCCGGCGCATTATGATGTGGGTGGAAGCCATGGCCTCCACCATATCCGCAGTTCACATCCCCGGCGTAGAAAACTGGGAAGCAGACTTCCTCAGTCGCCAGGGCATGGACGCAGGGGAATGGTCCCTTCACCCGGACGTGTTTCAGGAAATCTGTCGCCGATGGGGAAGGCCGGACGTCGATCTAATGGCGTCTCGGCACAACAACAAGGTCCCAACCTTCATGGCACGGTCTCGCGATCAAAGAGCTCTAGCAGCAGACGCCCTAGTGCAAGATTGGTCGCAGTTCCGGCTCCCTTATGTGTTTCCACCTCTGGCACTCTTGCCCAGAGTGCTACGCAAGATCAGATCCGACTGCAGCCGCGTCATACTCGTCGCTCCAGACTGGCCGAGGAGGGCGTGGTATCCGGATCTGTGGCATCTCACGGTCGGCCAACCGTGGGCGCTGCCAGACCGACCAGACTTACTGTCCCAAGGGCCGTTTTTCCATCGGAATTCTGCGGCCCTCAACCTGACTGCGTGGCCATTGAGTCCTGGATCCTAGAGTCTTCAGGCTTATCCCAAGGGGTCGTTGCCACCATGAGACAGGCTAGGAAGCCCACGCCTGCTAAGATCTACCACAGAACGTGGAGGATATTCTTATCCTGGTGCTCTGCTCAGGGAGTGTCTCCCTGGCCATTTGCATTACCTATCCTTCTTTCTTTCCTCCAATCTGGGTTAGAAAAAGGTTTGTCGCTCGGCTCCCTTAAAGGGCAAGTCTCGGCGCTATCTGTCTTTTTTCAGAAGCGTCTAGCTCGACTTTCCAAGGTGCGCACGTTCCTGCAGGGGGTTTGTCATATCGTACCCCCGTACAAGCGACCGTTAGATCCATGGGATCTGAACAGGGTACTAGTTGCCCTCCAGAAGCCGCCCTTCGAGCCTCTGAGGGAGGTTTCACTTTCTAGGCTATCACAGAAAGTGGCTTTTCTGGTAGCGATCACATCTCTTCGGAGAGTGTCTGAGCTGGCAGCGCTGTCATCCAAGGCTCCCTTCCTGGTCTTCCACCAGGACAAGGTAGTGCTGCGCCCCATTCAGGAGTTTCTCCCGAAGGTGGTATCCTCTTTTCATCTTAATCAGGATATCTCTTTGCCTTCGTTTTGTCCTCATGCAGTTCATCGGTATGAGAAGGATTTACATTTGTTAGATCTGGTGAGAGCACTCAGAATCTACATTTCCCGCACAGCGCCCCTGCGCCGTTCGGATGCACTCTTTGTCCTTGTCGCTGGTAAGCGCAAGGGGTCGCAGGCTTCTAAGGCCACCCTGGCTCGATGGATCAAAGAACCAATTCTTGAAGCCTACCGTTCTGCGGGGCTTCAGGTTCCGTCAGGGCTAAAGGCCCATTCTACCAGAGCCGTGGGTGCGTCCTGGGCATTGCGACACCAGGCTACGGCTCAACAGGTGTGCCAGGCAGCTACCTGGTCGAGTCTGCACACTTTCACCAAACATTATCAGGTGCATACCTATGCTTCGGCGGACGCCAGCCTAGGTAGAAAAGTCCTGCAGGCGGCAGTTGCCTCCCCGTAGGGGAGGGCTGTCTTGCAGCTCTAACATGAGGTATTTCTTTACCCACCCAGGGACAGCTTTTGGACGTCCCAATCGTCTGGGTCTCCCAATAGAGCGCCGAAGAAGAAGGGAATTTTGTTACTTACCGTAAATTCCTTTTCTTCTAGCTCTTATTGGGAGACCCAGCACCCGCCCTGTTGTCCTTCGGGATTTTTGGTTTGTTTGCGGGTACACATGTTGTTCATGTTGAACGGTTTTCAGTTCTCCGATGTTTCTCGGAGTGAATTTGTTTAAACCAGTTATTGGCTTTCCTCCTTCTTGCTTTTGCACTAAAACTGGTGAGCCAGTGATCCCACTGGGGGTGTATAGCCAGAAGGGGAGGGGCCTTAAACTTTTTAGTGTAATTGCTTTGTGTGGCCTCCGGAGGCAGTGCTATACACCCAATCGTCTGGGTCTCCCAATAAGAGCTAGAAGAAAAGGAATTTACGGTAAGTAACAAAATTCCCTTCTTTTCACAATTTCTCCACATTTGGGATTTTTTTTCCTGTTTTCCAGTACACTACATGGTAAAATAAATGAGGTCATTCAAAAGTACAAACTGTTCCGCAAAAAAATAAGCCCTTCTATGGCAATACTGATGGGGAAAAAAAATAAAGTTATGGCTCTCAGAAGGTGAGAAAAAAACAAAAATGAAAAATCGCCCGGGGGTGAAGGGATTAAAATCCCCACTTCTCATAAAGCAATCAACATTCCTCATTCTCCCCCATATAGTAATTGTCACCCATCCTGGGCCCTTCCAATAATGCCCCCTCCTCTCCTGGGCACCCTCATAATAATGTCCTCCCACTCCGTCCTGGGCTCCTTCCTCTCCTGGGCACCCTCTTATAATAATACCCCCCCAACCCCATACTGGGCCCCTTTCTATAATAATGCCCCATCCTCTCCTGGGCACCCACTGATAATAATGTCCCCCCACTCCGTCCTGGGCCCCTTCCTCTCCTGGACACCCTCTTATAATAATGTCCCCCACCCTATAATAGTGCCCCCTACTCTCATGGATACTCTTATAATAATGCCTCCCCGAATCCCGTCCTGGGCACCCTCTTATAATATTGCCCCCCCCACACTCCATCTTGGGCCCCTTCATATAATAATGCCCTCTCCTGGGCACCCTCTTAAAATACCCTCCCCCCCTCCTGTCCTGGGCCCCCACTTATAATAATGCCCTTCCACCCCATACTTGCCCCCTTCCGATAATAAAGCCACTCTTCTGTCCTGGGCCACTTCCAGTAATTATGTTGCTGGTTCTGCTGCTCTCCTCCAACACATTTCATTTGGGAGAACAGAGTTTGATGAAGAACAATTTTTATAAGTGCCATCTTGCTCACCTTTCTGTGTGCAGCCTCATAGCTCATAAAATGGCCATCAGAACTAAACCTCCCTCCAGTCCCTTATATATAAATTGTAAGGCCGTGTCTTTAGCGGTGTCCGCCTATCCCAATTTTGCTTTGGATTTTCTGTGCTCTCTTTAACCCCTTCACCACCCGCCGGTTTTCCATTTTTTTTCTCCTCCTCTACTTCCAAGAGCCATAACTTTTTGTATTTTTTTGTCAATATAGCTATATGAGGGCTTGGTTTTTTTTGCGGGACGAATTGCACTTTTGAGTAACACCATTCTGCCCATGTTGTATTGGAAGACTGAAAAAAAATCCAAGTGCGGTGAAATTGCAAAAAAAAAAAAAGTGCAATTGCACAATTGCTTTTCGGTGTTTTTTTTTTAACTTACAGTGTTCACTTTATGTTATAATTGACCTGACAGTATGATTCCCTAGGTGAGCACGAGTTCGTAGATAACAAACATGTATAGTTCTACTTTTATCTGAGTGGTGGGGGGGGAGGGTTGCGCCATTTTTCATGACTTGTAGCATTCTCATTTTTCGGGATCTGGTCCTCAACAACCACTTATTTCTTGTGTCTTGAACTAACGTTATTAATTATTCTATTTTTGGGTAGATGCGAAGTTTTGATCGCCTGTAATTGCATTTTAATGAAATGTTGTAGAGACCAAAAAACATACTTTTGGTGTTTGGAATTTTTTTTCTCCCTGTGCTCTTTACCGATCAGATTAATTGATTTTATATTTTGATAGATTGGGCATTTCTGAACGCAGCAATAGCAAATATGTGTATATTTTTTGTGTAAAGCAGATTTTATTCAAATAAAGAACAGGTTTACAAGTTATAGGATAGGCAACATATGATATAGAGTAGAATAACTCAAATCTTGGAGGTAATAAGTAATACAACACTTTTCTACTTGCATAATAATTCCTTTGATTACACACTTCAGGTCAGACCATCATCACCCATGTAATAGCTTTGTTTTGGAGATGATGCCCACTGGGTGACCAATAATCCACCCCCCATGCAAAAATGTATGCAGCCTCGTTTAGAAAGGGGAGGCAAAGTAGATGCACAAAGTCTCTGAGATGGCAATCCGGGCTAACTATGTAAACATAACATAAAATGTACAAGGAGGAAAGAAAGATGAGAAAAGAAGAAATGTAGGGGGGAGAGGAAAAAGAAAAGAAGGACCAAGATGATGTCTCGTCTGGGTCGTGTGCAGCCCCAGGCACTTTTGTTTTATGGAATGGACAATCACAGAGGTCTCATGCCCCCAACTGAGGCTTGAAGCCATATTACCAGGTCTGGTGTCTCTCTGTACATAATCCACGGCACCCACAGCCCACAGCCTGAACACTCGCTCCCCCGAGTCCGACGCCTGGCCGACCAGCTCCTCCATCCTATAGATCTGGTTAATCTCGGCCACCAGTTCAGCCCGCCAGGGCACTTTGTTCTGCCTCCAGTACCTTGGGATTAATCTCCTTGCCCCCGTCAAAAAATGCCTTAACAGACTTCTCTTGAAGTTGGCGATCGAGATATTGCTTAAGGATAGATAAGCCAGTACCGGCGTCGGCTCAAACCTAGTGGATGACACTTTATTCAGAAGGGCAAACACGTCTATCCAAAAATATTGTAGGAGAGGACAAGACCACCACATGTGGATGTATGAGCCTCTATCGTTTGCGCATCTCCAGCATTCTTCAGAGACAGATGGGAACATGGAATGAATTCTGGAGGGGCAGTGATACCACCTAGAAACTATTTTGTAGCCCCGCTCCTGTGACGCTACATCCAGCGACGACTTGTGGGTAAAGGGTAATATTTTTGAGCGTTCTTCACGCGTGAGGGGTCTCCCCAAATCCACCTCCCATTTTAAGAAGAAAGGGACATCATCTTCCTGTCCAGACAACTCAATCTGGAACATTTTGTACAGCAGGGCAATGGTGTTTTCCATAGGCTCTCCCCCCAGACACAGAGACTCAAAGGGCATCAAGGGCCTATAAAAGTTTGTTTGTGGTGAAAGGGAGTTAATAAAACTCTTCAATTGCTCAGAACCAAGCCAAGCTCCTGCGGGACTGCGGTAGTCAGGAAAGAAAGAATGAAGGGGCCTCATACCCACATTGGACACTAGATCCCTCATTATGGACACCATACCTCTGGACATGTGAAGAAATACGTTGCCTGTTAAATCTGTCGTGAGTAGAGAATTATTGTGTAAAGATGTCAGTGGTCCAGGTATAGTGGAAATGCCCATTGCCTATGGGACTGCTGGAAATCGCCAATAAAGAGCTCAGATATCTTCACCAGTGCCATAGACAATGAGTGGAGCAGGGGTGTGCATGTTCAGCCTTAATTGCTTTGTCTGGGTTTTCCAAAGCATTGTCCACTAACCTTTGGACTTTCCACTATTAGTAAGTGGTTTCCTATTTTGTTGATAGGGTATAATTATAAATTCCTTGGGAATCCACTTTAATAAGGTTTTCTACTTTCAGAGCACCCCCACTTACCCAGATGCAGAGGTTTTTACAACCACTAGCTTTTTACTCACCCTCCCCTGGTCCAGCACTGAATCTCTGCCGCTGGCTGCTGTTGTCTGCAGTGAGAAAAGATGCTGAGCTCACTGACTGGTTGTCAACGTGTCATTAACGCTGCAAACAAAAACGGCAGAGTCCGTGCTGGACCCAGGGAGAGTGAGTAGAGCACGGTTTATTGTTTTAAAGAGAAACCGCACCAGCAGACATGGAATTTTGAAACATTTAGTGCCATAATATAAGCTGTTTTCTAATATACTAGGCTGTAAAAATGTTCTACCGTTTCCCCATCTACCCTAACTGCTTCTTTGTTTTTTTTCTTACCTAATTTTTTGTCTGAATACTGCAGTGCATGCTGGGATACTCAAAGCATTGGGGGGAGCAGTGTCAGTGTCACTTCCACAGCGTCTGCCCCTCCCTGAAACAATGATTTACCAGTGACACTTGTTTCATGTGCAGCGCTGTCACTGCTGTCTCCCTGGGTGTTTTCCTAGTGCAGCGTCTCCCCCAGTGTCCTGAGCAATGAGAAGTGTCATTATACCCAGCGATACAGGACATCAGCGTCGCCCCACAGGTGACGCCACTGGTGTCTGCCAGTCTGGACGCTTAGCTCCTCGCACTGGGAAGAAAAAGCACAATGAAGGCCGCATAATGGCGGGCAGACAACAGCACATAGGGGTGTGACAATGCACTAGGAAGACAGCGCACGGGGGAAGGAGGCACATGGGGATAAATGATTGCATAAGGAAAACTGCACACGGTGGGGTTGGGGGCAACACTGCACTAGTAAGACAATCAGGGGCACAGAAGTCACTGCTGACACTTTATTCCAGGGAAGAGTGTGGTGGAAGTGTGGCACCCCTGAGGTTCAGGTCGCCACAGGGTACTGCACCTCAAGTGAGGTGTTGTATCTATCTCAAGTAAGGGGGTGGTCATAACGGTTATGGGACTTCCCGATCACTGAAGCCAGCCACCTGGGGGGTGGGTTCCACTGGTGGTAGAGGAAGGCGCAACACACTCACACAGTTGAGTCCAGACCATAGTTATGGCAAGATCTCTCTGGAAAACTTGGATTTTACTGGGCTCTGAGCGTTGGAGCAGGAGCTCAGCAGGGGTACCTAACTGCTGAGGGGGACACCCTAGAAATAGGACACTCACTCTCTCCTTCTCCTTTCACAATGCCAGTGATCACCCATGACCGGATCTGGGATTAACCTGAGCCCATCATGGCAGTGACCAGTGTGACCAGGCTGGCAGCTGAAGTTGTGAGTAAACTACACCCTGAACCAGCAGAGATTGTGTTGGCTCAACCTTTCCAGCGCCACTGCCCTGCGCTTAGGTGCCAACGGCCAATAAAAGCCTCATCATCCACCAGGGACCCGCTTCATCATCCTGCCTGCCATAGCACCTGCCACGACGAGGAACCCAGCAGTGACAGCTATTCGCCTGACCAACGTGCGGAGCCGCCGCCCAACCTACACCGCACCTACTGTCTCCTCCCCAAAATCCTATAGAATGTAAGCCCGCAAGGGCAGGGTCCTTTTCCCTTTGTACTAGTCTGTCTACTGTAACTTGTATATGTGTTCTGTATGTAACCCCTTCTCATGTACAGTACCATGGAATCAATGGTGCTCTATAAATAAATAATAATAATAATAATAAATAAAAATCCCTGGTGCGGTTTGTGGAACACCTGACGCGAAGCGGCTGCAACAGGCACCACGAATGGACTGTGTTATAAAGAGACTGAAAATTAAGATGGCGGACGACAGCGTGGACCCCAAGATGGTGACGAGTGACCAGAGGGAGAGAGACCCTGCCCATCGTGGGAGGCGACAGCGCTCAATGGTGCGAAAACATACTCGGTCCGGAGGAGTGGCAGCCATAAAGAGCGGAGGCACTGAAGATGAGGTCCGTCCTGGAGCAGAATGCACCCAGGTGAGAGGGGTGTGGTCACCGAAGAAACGCCTACTGGTGAGTGACCTCCAGTGTCAGCGAGGGGCGTGGCTATGGGCGCGGCTGGCGAGATGGACAAGTGACGCAGCAGGCCACTGGCACCAGAAGAGGCGGGCCCCAGGACACAAAACGTGTGTCACTAAGTCGGCTGGCGCCATTTTGTGAGATGTCAAGGAGAAAGAAAGTTGTGTGAGGAAGATACGGAGAATTCCTGAGACCCACGAGAGCTGCCGGGGATTATCCAGCTGATGACTCCAGGAGCAGTTGGTGAGCAAAACTCCGGCAGATTCATGAGCGGAGTCACTCATCTATGTCAGCTGGGGTGCCACTGCGCACCCCGCCCTGGGTCTTGTCCGCACTGAACTAAAAATACACTGCTGGGCCAGGCTGACGATGGCGGAACCGGAAGATGTGGAAGCAGCCCCTGCGGCCGGTTGAGCCCCGGAGAAAAAGACAGAGGCCCCAGCAGATGATCCAGACATGCCAGCCCTGGAAGAAATGGAGCTGAAGTCGGAGGAGGAGTCAGGCCTTGAAGAGGTAGGACCGATTGTGCCCTGGTTCCGACCTGGTGCCGCACCGTTGGAGGCCTCCGCTCCCAAATACTGCAGGGGGAGAGACATGCTGCTGAGACCCATGAGCCACGTACCTGGCAGTGAGCCCTGACGCGAGCAGGTGCCAGCAGCAGCCCTGCCCCCAAGTGACTGGGTGACAGCTTGGACCCTGCAGGATTAGGAGGCAGTTGTGAGGGAGAGAATGCAGGCGGATGCATTGGCTCGGGACTGGAAGGACGGTCCTAAAAGGCACAAATTCGATTGCCAATGCTCCTCAGGCTGGGAAGTCACTTTCAACTAGGACCAAAGGCTACGGCTTTATCGAGGAGGAGTATACCTGTCACCAGGTCTACGTCAACCGGGCCATGGTGACCAGGCCGTCTCTCCTTTCCTGGCTGCGGACCCTCTATGTGGGAGAGAGGGTCACCTTTATAAAGCTGCAATGCCGAAAGGGATGGTGCATGGTCGGGGTGACACAGCCTGCGGAGGCCGAGGCGGAGCGCATGGAGAAACGACAGAGAGCAGTAGCTGCTGAGCCAACTAGATCAGCGGCTCCGGCGGGCCTGAGAGAACAGAGGGAGCACCAGACAACCCAATGACCGGCGCGGAAACAGGCAGAACATCCGCCATCCCTTGCAGTGGCTGCAGCAGCCCCCTCGGTGATCATCACCGGAGACAAAGTCTACCAAATGTACTTGGAGAGGACCCCGGGGGAAGCAGGAGCACCCGGATGGAGCCGACCGGATGAGAAACCCATGGATATGGCGACGCCCGATGTCCCCAAATACAATTGATGCATGTAAAAAGAGGTTGACCTCAGAAAAGAAGAAGGCTGGAAGTGGCTGAGGACAATTGAAAAATTGCCAGTTTGTGGACGGGGAGGCCAGTTCCCGACTGCCCTCCTGTGAGAAAAAGTTAAAGGGGTTGTCCGACATAACAAAAATGTTTGAGTTTAAGCTAATCTGTGCTGTATTGTCATATTAATCACCCCTACATTGTTATTTTTTGTTTTCTAACTTTTGTTCCTCTTGAATTATCTCTTTATTCTGTGCAGCTTCTTGTTTACATTCAGCTCCAGCAAACATGACCACTTCCTGTGCAAAACCTCCCAGTCACAGCTGGCACCGCCCGGCCTCAGTGTCCAGCCCCACCCCAGTGTCCAGCCGCACCCTCTGTCCGCCCCCTGCACACACATTCCCTGTCAGTATATTCTGCCCCAGCACTGACCTCTCATCACTACACGGCAGGACACTACAGGGCAGGACACTGCAGTGCAGCACATTACAGGACACTACAGGACACTACAGGGCAGCACATTACAGGACACTACAGGACAGGACACTACAGGGCAGCACATTACAGAACACTACAGGACAGGACACTACAGGGCACTACAGGGCAGGAGACAAAAGGGCAGCACATTACAGGACACTACAGGACAGGACACTACAGGGCAGGACACTACAGGACACTACAGGGCAGCACACTACAGGGCACTACAGGGCAGGACTCTACAGGGCAGATCACTACAGGGCAGCACATTCCAGGACACTACAGGACAGGACACTACAGGGCAGCACATTACAGGACACTACAGGGCAGCACACTACAGGGCACTACAGAGCAGCACATTACAGGACAGGACACTACAGGGCAGCACATTACAGTACACTACAGGGCAGCACATTACAGGACACTACAGGACAGATCACTACAGGGCAGCACATTACAGGACACTACAGGACAGGACACTACAGGGCAGCACATTACAGGACACTACAGGGCAGCACACTACAGGGCACTACAGGGCAGGACACTACAGGGCAGCACATTACAGGACACTACAGGACAGGACACTACAGGGCAGCACATTACAGGACACTACAGGGCAGCACAGTACAGGACACTACAGGACAGGACACTACAGGGCAGCACATTACAGGGCAGGACACTGCAGGGCAGCGCACTACAGGACACTACAGGACAGGACACTACAGGGCAGCACACTACACGGCAGATCACTACAGGACACTACAGGGCAGGACACTACAGGACACTACAGGGCAGGACACTACAGAGCACTACAGGGCAGGACACTACAGGACACTACAGGGCTGCGCACTACAGGGCAGCACACTACACGGCAGCGCACTGCACGGCAGCGCACTGCACGGCAGGGCACTACAGGGCAGGGCACTACAGGGCAGCGCACTACACTACAGCATTGCAAATAACAGCCCCACATCGGGCTCTGCACCCCACACCACATCGGGCTCTGCACCCCTCACCACATCAGGCTCTGCACCGCATACACACACATCGGGCTGTGCACCGCATACACAAACATACATACACACACACACACACACATCGGGCTGTGCACCGCATACACACACACACACACACACACACCACCCCATAGGGAGTACATACTCACCCGTCATCGGTCCCCGCCGCTCCTGCACGTTCGCGCGCTGTCTGTGCTCTAGACATATCAGCACAGTGGTGACTTCACCGCTGTGCTGAAGAGAGTTCAGACAGCGTGCAAGATGAGAAGCAGCGCTGCGCTGCTTCTCATCAGCACTTTCAAATGTACCGGCATCTGTGATCTGTGATGCCGGTATATTTGAATGTGTGATCCTGAGCAGGGGGGCCGGTGCTGGAGCTGACACCATGGCAGCTGCCGCCAGGCCCCGCCGCCAGGTCACGGACCCCCACAGCAGTGCAGGGGGAGGTGCGGGGGAATGTGTGGGAGGGTGCAGGGAAGGGGGGCGGGGCTCATCGCACTGTACAGCCCAGCAAGGAGGCGACATGCTGTTTCCACATTTGCATGTCAACATGGCCCTGCCCATGTAGACATGAAATGACCGGAAGCAGCAAAATCGCGGCAGGAGCGGTCACATGACCGCTCTGAGCCGGGGGAGAGGGGCTGACAGCAGGGCAGGTAAGTGGTCTCTATCTACTTACCTGCCCCAATGTAGCCCCATAGGGAAATAATAAAAAAAAAGCAAATTAAGCCGGATAACCCCTTTAAAGGCCATGAGCCTCTGTTGGGCTGAGATGTTGCCCTGTGTGAGCCAAGGGATAATATGATAACCCTCGCGGCCGGACAAGGCCAGGTTTTTGCTTTTGATTATTGTGGAGGGATGTTGTAATACCCCTCGTGGTCTGAACTGTGTGTTTTTTTGTTTCCCCCCAATCCAAGCTCGGCACATGTTGCGCCCCCCTGCTGGATTTGGGAACTCTGCCAGCCCTTGGGGCAGGAGGAAGACTGTGACTTCGGCCCAGGAGTCCCTTGCAGCTCTCATGGACTTGGCCCATTTTGCCCCTGTGGACTAATCATGTCCTGTTTATGGACGTTGCCCCCTGGACTTAGTCCTGTCCTGTTTCAGGACAAAGTCCATGGGGGGAAAAGTCCATGGCCCCTGAGAGACTGAGCCCTATCCTGTGCAGCATGGAGGAGGGAAAAGTGAAACGGATGACCCGATGTGCTGGCCAGGTCAGGAAACAGGACAGTGTTTTTCAGTTTGTGCCCCCAGAACTTTGTGGATGAATTTTTCTTAAAGAAATATGCCCCCCACTTTGCAGTTGGTGGGAGATAATGACAAAACAATTTTGTGGGTAATCAAAGTCCCAAACAAAGAGACTGCTTCCTTGGACTGAGTGGGGTACTGTTGTTGGCCACAGTCCTCATGTTTAAATCAAGAAATGTTTTGATACTGTTTTAAGTGTAGAATGTGTGCATGCTTTTATGTTTTTCAGATGCCCAGTTGGTCGGGAATGACCAAGGTTAAAGAGGGGAGGGATATAAGAGGGTTACCCATGGTCAGTACTCCCCTGAAGACATCGTGCGCTGCATTGCCAATGTATATTGTGTAAGTTTTATGTGAGTTGTGCCACAATTCTGTCGCTGTGACAAGGTGGCATTGGGCTCCCTATTTGCTAGGAGGGAGTCTTGCACAAGAGATGCAGGACTAGGAGTTTTGGTGTAGCAGGCCTCATAGCATAGGGGTTGGGAGTTCCCGAGTTAGTAAGGGTATGTGTGCAACTTGCGTTCTTGATTTGACAAAAAAAATTGCACCCTCTGGCAGACTTTGACAATTGCAAACACTGCGCTTGACAAAAAAAAATGCATCCAAAACGCAAGCATTTTGGATGCGTTTTTGACAGGGTGAGTTTTTTAAAGGAGAAATAAAATATGATAGATTAGGATAATTGATAGATAGAAGAGATAGAAAAAAATAAAAATAATAGTTAGATAGAAAGAATATATAGAATAGACAATAAGAAAGAATATATAGAATAGATAGAAAGAAATAACAGAATAGCTCGAAAGAGTGACAGCTAGCTTTTCCAGCTGTTTTTTTTATTTTTTGGGGTAAAAAAAATTGAATTGGGGCCCCCCTATTTTTCTTATCTAGCACAGGAACAGCAGAAGCTGCGGGCTGCAACCCTCAGCTGTGTGCTGTACCTTGGCTGGTTCTGAAAAATAGAGGAGATCCCACACTTTTTTTAGTGATTTTTTTTTTTCTTTTTAAAAAATGACATGCGGTCACCCCCATTTTTCTAAAACCAGCCAAGGTACAGCAGCCAATCTGGGGCTGATATTATTAGGGTGGGAAGGGCCATCGTTATTTGGCCCTTTCCAGCCTAACATTGCACCAATTCTGGCTGAAGGACTACAGCTATGACCGCAAATCACCTGAGTGACGGCACCGCTGATCGTGCTGCTCACTTCAGTCACTCGGGTGATTTGCCGTCACGGGTGGAGGACTCCTGCTGTGACCGGAAATCACCTGAGTGACAGCACCGCTGATTGCGTAGCTCACTTCAGTCACTCGGGTGATATGCTGTCACAGATGGAGGACTCCAGCTGTGGCAGCAGCTAACCTGAGTGACGTCACTGCTGATAGCGCTACTCACTTCAGTTGCGGCCTGAACCTCACAGCGGGCAGTTTTGTTCTATGGCGCTCGCTGTGAGGGTCAGATTTAGCAGTGCTGGAAGCGTCGTGGGACCTTGTGTGGATTATGTCCGACCTGGTGGGAAGGTTGGAAGGTTAATAAAGTGATGAAAGAGAGTGCTTTTGTTGGTATATGCAACAGATGAGGACTTCTTTGTATATGTGTGACGGAGGACTTTATGCTGATCTAACGGTAGATGGCGATGTTGTGTAAAGTTTCCTTACTCACTGTATTGTAAAAAGTCTTTTCTTTTCTTCCTGGTTTCGTTTTTCACTTCCTGATGCAATGCTGTATGACTGTGCAAATCATTACCTCATGTTCTCTCAGAAGTAAAGAGCTTGTTATCCCATGTAATCTGCTCTGTGAACTTTGTTCTGCAACTGGGAAGCTAGAAGCTGTGCAACAGCTTTTTTGTCTTTTATTTGAAATAAAGGATTTTTCTGTGTTAGTGTTTATTTACTTTCACTTACAAATTAGTGATGAGGGGGAGTCTCATAGACGCCTGCCATGACTAATCTAGGACTTAGAGGCTTCCATGGGCTTCCATTAACTCCTTATTACCCGGATTGCCACCGCACCAGGGCAATCAGGATGATCTGGGTAAAGTGCTGGGACTGTCACATCTAACGGATGCGGCAATTCCGGTTGGCTGATATTTTTAGGCTAGGGGGCTCCCAATAACGTGGGTCTCCCAGCCTGAGAATACCATCCCTCATCTGTGAGGTTTTATCTTGGTTGGGTTTCAAAATGGAGAGGGACCACACGCCATTTATTGTTTGTTTGTTTTTTAATTATTTATTTATTTTACTATATGATATAGACCCGCCCACCGGCATCTGTGATTGGTTGTAGTCAGACAGCTGACACTCAGCATTTGGTTGCAGTCAGACGCGCCCCATCATAGGCGTCGGTGGGCGGGGAAGCAGTCAATATGAAATGAGCCTAATGAGCGGTCGGCACTTTCAGAAGCAGAGGAAAGGCGCTGCAGGAGTAGCGTGACACCTACGCCAGTAAATGGTGAGTATGAAGCGGAGAGAGACAGAGAGAGACAGAGAGAGAATGGAGAAAAGTTGGTGACCTGCGTTTTTGTTGACAAAAAATGCATACAAAATGCAACCAAAAAGCAGTGGAAACGCACAGCTAACATTTTGGTTGCATTTTGGACATACCTTATTCATTTCAATGGGTGACAAAACATGACCAAAACGCAAAAAGAATGAACATGCTGCTTTTTTTGGTCAAAGATTTTGAGAAATATATGTCAAAATAAACGCTGACAAAAAGAATGCAACGTGCAGATGGAAATTCTGATTTCTCATAGCCTTTGCTGGGGAAGCAAAACGCATGCAGTTTGTCAAATAACACAATGCAGTTTAAAACGCAACCAATACATAAGAAAATAATGCAACATGCGGACATAGCCTTAGTCAGATAGTGCCAGAGATGGTGTGAAGAAGCAGCTGAGTGGTGCAGCGGTAGAGAAACAGGCAGAAGCATTGGGCAGGAGGAAATCAGAAGCTGGTGAACTGAAGCATTATGTTACAGAGAGGTAGCCTGGAAGTAGAGCGTGAACTAGAATAGCGCCAAGAAGGATAAAGTGAATAGTGCGGTTATTGTAAGGACCTTAGGGGTACTTTGCACGCTGCGACATCGCTAGCTAATGATAGCGATGCCGAGCGCGATAGTACCCGCCCCCGTCGCACCTGTGATATGTAGTGCGAGCTGCCGTAACGAACATTATCGCTACGGCAGCTTTACACTCACATACCTGGTCGGCGACGTCGCTGTGACTGCCGAGGAAACCCTCCTTTAAGGGGGAGGTGCTTTAGGCGTCACAGCGACGTCACAAAGCGGCCGGCCAATCAAAGCGGAGGGGCAGAGATGAGCAGGATGTAAACATCCCGCCCACCTCCTTCCTTCCGCATAGCCGGTGGACGGCAGATGCAGGTAAGGAGATGTTTGTTGGTCCTGCAGCTTCACACACAGCGATGTGTGGCGCTGCAGGAATGACAAACAACATCTTACCTGCGGACGCACCGACATTATGGAAATGAACGACGTGACACAGATCAGCGATTTTTGACTGTTTCACGCTCGTTCATCTCCGCTCCTAGTATTTACACGTTGCGACGTCGCTACCGGATGTGCGTCACTTTTGTTTTGACCCCACCGATATCGCAGTAGCGTTGTCGCAACGTGCAAAGTACCTCTTAGTCTTCAGACAGTCACCGTCACTGCAGGATTGGGATCCTCGGATGCAACCCGGTAGAAGATAGCCTTTCAGAGAACAGTGAAGTGTAGAGAAGAAACTCTCATGCCGGTGAGACCCTGAGAACAGCCGTGATGGGGAGAGCCATGTTGAACTGTGAAACAATGCCTGTGAAATATGTGTGCCTCTCCTATGGGGAAGATTGGTGTTTCCAAGACACTGGTGACAGTAAAGACAAAGTGTTTTATAGCTGGCCCAAGTGTGGACTTTATTCTTATGGGAGTGAATCTGCAGCATGTTCCTTGGAGCAGCAGCAGCAGCGGACTGACAGCCCAGAAGTACCCGGTTACTCAGGTATCGCACCACAGCACCAACCCAAACACACACTGCAAACCCCTTTTCTGTAGCGTGTCAGGCGGGTGCTGGACTATGTCCCTCACCCCCGGCTACCAATCACAAGAGAATTGAGATAAGGCAGATGAGACTAGTCAGCAAGGAACGACTTGAGGAACCTGGAAATGGTGACAACATGCACAGTCACATCATCACTCACATACGGCCAGACTATCTATACAGACAACCCCTTTTACACAAATACATTGGTTGCTATTTATTGATTTCTTACCTCCTGTCTGCTCTCGCCATCTTTTCCGGCTTTTATTTTCTTCTTCATACCTAAAAATTAAAGTGGACATAGATATTGATGAGATACAATCTTTACATTCGGCCTCATTTACATTTCTGTTCCTGTTTTACGTCGCCCAACCTGAAGTTGCTGAGACACTGCAATATTGGATGGAAGGGCTCACGCCACCGGATTAGCTGGACGAGTGCTAGCGGATTTTTTATTGAATAGCACTCGGCCCAACGTTTTTCAGAGGGCCAGTGCTGAGGCCCAATTTGTTGTTTTACTGACAGAACCTCTTGGTGCCGGCTACAATTTGCCATTCAATCGGATAAGACTCATTCAGGTCTATGGTGCGAGGGACACATTGCCATCCGAGGGCGGTCAGATTTCTCCATCTTCTCCTCAGTGAGGTCATAAGCATCATTTACATCTGCTTTACAACAGCAGCAGTTTTGGAACAATTTGCTTCTCAGTAATCTAGATGGGTTAAAAGTTTCTCAAACTAATTTTTTGTTTAGGGACCACTTCACATTTGGAGTGACTTTAAGGGGCCAATGTGACAGAAAATACTTAAACGTGACAGCTTTAAAAAACTGCACCCCTCAAAGTAGTCAAAACCAAATCCAAGAAGCTTATTTACCCTTTAGATGCTTCACACTAATTAAAGCAATTTTGAACATTAAATTAACATTTTAATTTTTCGCACAAAAATGTGTTTATTTAGCAAAAAATTGTTCCATTTCACAAGGGTTACAGGAGAAATAATATGGAGCATAGAATTCTGTCCTATTTCTCCTGAGTATGTTGATACTGCATATTTAGTGGAAAAACGATGTGCGAGCGCAAGGTGGGGTCTGGAAGGGATGGAGCGGAATTTGCTATCTATTCCAGAGAGCATGCTGCATTTGTAGAGCCCCTGATGTGCAAACAGTGAAGACTCCCACAAGTGACCCCATTTTGGAAACTAAACCCCTCAAGGAATTCATCTAGATACGTGGTGCGCACCATAAATCCCCAGATGCTTCACAAAGTTTTATAACATTGAGCCGTGAAAATAAAAACACACATTGACATACAAATTTTGCTTTAGTTCCAATTTTCTCATTTTCACAAGGGTATTGGCAGAAATTACACAACACATTTTGGGGTCCATTTTTATTTCTGAGGACAGACACATACCTCCAAACTTTCCAAGAAAGGAAAGAGGGCCAAACTGTGTGTCACGCTATGTGTGCGCCACGGCGATTTTAGGCCACGCCCCTAACCATACCCATTTCACAACTAGTCACGCCCATAACCACTCCCCATCCACACCCATTCAGCACTGCCGATCACATTGTTTTATAAACAATAATTATAAACAGAAAAAATATAAAATATTCTTAATGCAAACTTGGTAGTATTTATTTTAAATTAGAATATTTTAAAGCAACAAAATTCTATTCTAAAGCAGATCTGACACCTTAATCTACAATAGGTAAAAGTTGCACATTACATATACTGTAAGATCTACTCTATTAGACAAATTATCTTTAATAACATTGTGCTTCTGGTTAACCCCTTTAACTCCCCCGGGAGTGCCGGTGTATTTGCAATGATGGTGCGTGAGGGAGTGCCGGTGTATGTGTAGTGATGGTGCGTGCAGGAGTGCCGGTGTATGTGCGGTCATGGTGCGTGCGGGAGTGCCGGTGTATGTACAGTGATGGTGCGTGCGGGAGTGCCGGAGTATTTGCAGTGATGGTGCGTGCGGGAGGGCCAGTGTACGTGTAGTGACAGTGCGTGCGGGAGTGCCGGTGTATGTGCGGGGATGGTGGGTGTGGGAGTGCCGGTGTATGTGCAGTGATGGTGCGTGCAGGAGTGCCGGTGTATTTGCGGTGATGGTGCGTGGGGGGGTGCCGGTGTATGTGCGGTGATGGTGCGTGCGGGAGTGCCGGTGAATGTGTAGTGATGGTGCGTGCGGGAGTGCCGGTGTATGTGTAGTGATGGTGCGTGCGGGAGTGCCGGTGTATGTGTAGTGATGGTGCGTGCGGGAGTGCCGGTGTATGTACGGTGATGGTGCGTTGGGGGAGTGCCGGTGTATGTGCGGTGATGGTGAGTGGGGGGAGTGCCGGTGTATCTGTAGTGATGGTGCGTGCAGGAGTGCCACTGTATGTGCGGTGATGGTGCGTGCGGGAGTGCCGGTGTATGTGCAGTGATGGTGCGTGGGGGGAGTGCCGGTGTATGTGCGGTGATGGTGCGTGGGGGGAGTGCCGGTGTATGTGTAGTGATGGTGCGTGCAGGAGTGCCGCTGTATGTGCGGTGATGGTGCGTGCGGGAGTGCCGGTGTATGTGCGGTGATGGTGCGTGCAGGAGTGCCGGTGTATGTGCGGAGATGGTGCGTGCGGGAGTGCCGGTGTATGTGCAGGGATGGTGCGTGCAGGAGTCCCGGTGTATGTGCGGGGATGGTGGGTGGGGGGAGTGCCGGTGTATGTGCAGTGATGGTGCGTGTCGGTGTATGTGTGGGGATGGTGGGTGGGGGGAGTGCCGGTGTATGTGCGGGGATGGTGGGTGGGGGGAGTGCCGGTGTATGTGCAGTGATGGTGCGTGTCGGTGTATGTGTGGGGATGGTGGGTGGGGGGAGTGCCGGTGTATGTGCGGGGATGGTGGGTGGGGGGAGTGCCGGTGTATGTGGGGGGATGGTGGGTGGGGGGAGTGCCGGTGTATGTGCGGGGATGGTGGGTGGGGGGAGTGCCGGTGTATGTGCGGGGATGGTGGGTGGGGGGAGTGCCGGTGTATGTGCGGGGATGGTGGGTGGGGGGAGTGCCGGTGTATGTGCGGGGATGGTGGGGTCTCTCTCTCTCAGCCTAAAAACAAAGAAAAAAAAAATGGGATCCGTCACCTCAGTTTTTACACAATCAGAGACGTATCCGTCGCACCAGGCACAAAGTGGATTGTCTTAAACCTTATCTCATGATTGTTACAATCAAAAGATACTCCGAGTGTATCAATGCACAATAAAGAATTCCATAAGCTTTTTTAGGATAAAACCCAAAACTTTATTAGGCAATCAAACATATAAATATTAAAATAAACAGGGAGACACACCTTGTTGAAGGACAGAAATATGCCACCGTTTTGAACACGCATCGGTATTTTCAGTCAGATAAAGCACAAGTATTGCAAATCGTTATTATTATTCTTTCATGTGTCAAACTATTAGTAGCAAGATATCATTATTTTAACCAAAATTATCAAGACATGAACATTGCAGACAGCAATTCCACCCTTCGTTATTGCTATTCTGGCATAATAAGCCTATATTCATATAGGTGCCTTGCCGTCAGCATGCTCAAGCCCTGTGCATACTATGCTCCACAATATGGATGTGTGTCAATAGCCGCATATACATACAATGCACCTATAGGCTCATAACAATCCCACAGATTGAACAAAATAGGTAAGTATATTATATTATATTTGGCCCATAAAAATAGATGAAATCAGGGCTTTTGTCTGTAAAGAGTATACATATACCGCCAATATCATAATCAAACTATATATTGTCATCACCATAAGACATGTGGGCAGACACATATATTATGAAAAGTAATTAACAGTCTTGACACACATCCAAGTTGTTCAATCATTCACAGATGAAAACGCTGCAATGTGCACAGTCAGAAGCACAAGTGGCAATGCTCTGAATAAAGGTGTTCATCTAGAAATGCACAGCATCACTATCGTATTCCACCACAGTGAGTGTGATTTGTTAATCACCAAGTGTGCAGGTATAGTTTGACACATGAAAGAATAATAATAACGATTTGCAATACTTGTGCTTTATCTGACTGAAAATACCGATGCGTGTTCAAAACGGTGGCATATTTCTGTCCTTCAACAAGGTGTGTCTCCCTGTTTATTTTAATATTTATATGTTTGATTGCCTAATAAAGTTTTGGGTTTTATCCTAAAAAAGCTTATGGAATTCTTTATTGTGCATTGATACACTCGGAGTATCTTTTGATTGTAACAATCATGAGATAAGGCTGAGGGGCACTTTGCACACTGCGACATCGCAGGTGCGATGTCGGTGGGGTCAAATTGAAAGTGACGCACATCCGGCATCGCATGCGACATCGCAGTGTGTAAAGCCTGGATGATACGATTAACGAGCGCAAAAGCGTCGTAATCGTATCATCGGTGCAGCGTCGGCGTAATCCATAATTACGCTGACGCGACGGTCCGATGTTGTTCCTCGCTCCTGCGGCAGCACACCACACATCGCTGTGTGTGAAGCCGCAGGAGCGAGGAACATCTCCTACCGGCGTCACCGCGGCTTCCGTAGGATATGCGGAAGGAAGGAGGTGGGCAGGATGTTTACATCCCACTCATCTCCGCCCCTCCGCTCCGATTGGCCGCCTGCCGTGTGACGTCGCAGAGACGCCGCACGACCCGCCCCCTTAACAAGGAGGCGGGTCGCCGGCCACAGGGACGTCGCACGGCAGATGAGTGTGTGTGTGAAGCTGGCGTAGCGATAATTTTCGCTACGCCAGCTATCACCACATATCGCTGCTGCGACGGGGGCGGGGACTATCGCACTCGGCATCGCAGCATCGGCCTGCGATGTCGCAGTGTGCAAAGTGCCCCTTAGATTGTGTAAGTGGAGTGATGCTCCTTGATGTAAAGGTCCAGTCACACTAAACAACTTACCAGCGATCCCAACAACGATAGGGATCGCTGGTAAGTTGCTAGGAGGTTGCTGGTGAGATGTCACACTAAGCGACGCTCCAGCGATCCCACCAGCAACCTGACCTGGCAGGGATCGCTGGAGCGTCGCTACACGAGTTGCTGGTGAGCTCACCAGCAACCAGTGACCAGCCCCCAGCGCCGCGTGGAAGATGCTGCGCTTGGTAACTAAGGTAAATATCGGGTAACCAACCCGATATTTACCTTGGTTATCAGCGCACTCAGCTACACGTGCAGAGAGCAGGGAGCAGCGCACACTGAGCGCTGGCTCCCTGCTCTCCTAGTTACAGCACACATCGGGTTAATTACCCGATGTGTGCTGCAGCTAAATGTGCACAGAGCAGGGAGCAGCGCACAATGCTTAGCGCTGGCTCCCTGCTCTCCTAGCTACAGTACACATCGGGTTAATTAACCCGATGTGTCCTGCAGCTACATGTGCACAGAGCAGGGAGCAGCGCACAATGCTTAGTGCTGGCTCTCTGCTCTCCTAGCTACAGCACACATCGGGTTAATTAACCCGATGTGTCCTGCAGCTACATGTGCACAGAGCAGGAGCCGGCAGCACAGGCAGTGAGAGCGGCGGAGGCTGGTAACAAAGGTAAATATCGGCTTCTTGGTTACCCGATGTTTACATTGGTTACCAGCCTCCGCAGAAGCCGGCTCCTGCTGCCTGCACATTTAGTTGTTGCTGTCTCGCTGTCATACACAGTGATGTGTGCTTCACAGCAGGAGAGCAACAACTAAAAAATGGCCCAGGACATTCAGCAACAACCAACGACCTCACAGCAGGGGCCAGGTTGTTGCTGGATGTCACACACAGCAACATCGCTAGCAACGTCACAAAAGTTGTTCGTTAGCAGCGATGTTGCTAGCGATGTTGCTTAGTGTGACGGGGCCTTTAGTTGGGACAAGTTTGCTAATTAATAAACTGGATTGTGTCCGATTGCAAAAAACTGACACATCCGGTTTTTGCTCTGCGGCACAATACGGCGCTCTGCAGAAAAATGCAACGGGTTTTTTTTTTGCCGCCGGTTGCATTTTTTCCCGCATAGACTTGCATTAGCGCCGTATTGTGCCGCATGGCCTTGCATTGTGACCGTTTTTTGCCGGATGTGGCATATTTAGCCGATGCGTCGCCAGATGGAACGTTGCCTGGCACTTTTTTGTGTGGCGAAAAAAACGCATTTACAATGCATGCCTGTGGACGCCGGATGCGTTTTTTTTGCACTGCGCATGCTCAGTATCAAGCCGCATCCGTGAGAAACCGGAAGGGCCGCATGGAAAAACTTATGTAACGGATCCGTTTTTTCACCGCATCCGTTGCATAGGTTTTTGAGCTGGATTGAGCCGCACTGCTCAAACCGGCGCAGTGCAAAAAAACGCATCCGGCGTCCATAGGTCCGGGGAGGAGAAACCACCCCTCTTGATTTCCCCTCCTCCCCGAATCATGCTGGACATGAAAAATGGGGGGGACCCCACGTCATTTTTTTAACTAAATTACAAAAAAAAACAAAAAAAAAACCAGCTGGCCAAAATAGCTATCCCTTAAGCTATTAAGCTATTCTGTTATTTATTTCTATCTATTCTATATGTTCTTTCTTATTATCTATTCTATATGTTCTTTCTGTTATCTATCTCTCTATTATCTGTTTTCTATTATGTATCTAAAAAAAACAACCCGATTCACACAGAATAGCTATAGACAATGATAAAATACATAATTTTATTAATTCAACATTAAAAAACCAAAAGACAGATAGAGGGGTAGATAGATAGGTAGATAGATAGAGGGATAGATAGATAGATAATAGATAGATAGATGAAAGATAGATAATAGATAGAGAGATAGATAGATAGAGGGATAGATAGAGGGATATCTAATAGATAGATAGATAATAGAAAGATAGATGAAAGATAGATAATAGATAGAGAGATAGATAGATAGAGGGATAGATAGAGGGATATCTAATAGATAGATAGATAATAGATAGATGAAAGATAGATAATAGATAGATGATAGATAGATAGAGGGATAGATAATAGATAAAAGAGGGATAGATAGATAGATAGATGATAGATAGATAATAGACAGCTAGATATTGCATATTACACTCGCTGCAGCGAGGCCCCTTTAACGCTGTGAACTTTCTATGACCTTTTTTTAAACCTGTTGTCAGGCCCATGACGTGTTCAGGGACATTCGCCAAACAGCTTCTGATTGGAGGTCACCGTTGGCGCGAACCGCAGGTCCTATATAAAGGCCGAGCTGACTGATAGGCCCTTGTGGGTTGTAGTTGGAGCGAGGAGAAGTCGGTGTTGTGCAGTTACGTTCTTGGATCTGAGGAGTTATCGTTCGTTCATCGGAGAATTTATCGTTCGTGGATCGGAGGAGTAATATGATGGAGAGGGGATTTCCAGACAGCGTTATGGAGAAAGAAATGAGGAAGATCGGCCGCCCTGGGGGCAGAGAGGACGGGAGTTCTGGTGGCGCGAGGTGTGGACCCCTGCTGGAGCGGAGCGGTGAGTAATGTGTTCTGTGTCGTGCTGTCTGTCCCGTCACTAGATGTGATCGTGTAAATCAGCGGTCTCAAACACGCGGCCCCCAGGCCCGTGCCCCTGTAGCATCGCGGCCGGTGCAGGGGCCGCAGTCACTGTCTGCGCTTTGTTAGATGAGTGTTTTGCCGGCGGCGCTGATATCTGAGTCACGGACTCTGCGCTCTCGCGCCGGCAAAACAATCATCTGACATAAGTCACTGACAGTGGCTGCGACCCCTGCACCGGCCGCGATGCTACAGGGGCACGGGCCTGGGGAGCCGCACGAAGCAGAGATGAGGCAGCCGAGGGAGCGCGGGACAGGTGAGAAGAATGGTGTGTGTGTGTGTGTGTGTATATGTGTGTGTGTGTGCGGGAAGGCACATTAACCCCTAAGCGACCTATGACGTACTGGGTACGTCATGGCTCCTTGGTACTTAAGGACCCATGACGTATCCAGTATGTCATGGCGAGATCGCGGCCCCGGTGGCTGCGATCACTTTGCATTGCAAATACCTTAGATTCGGGGAGGAGGGGAAATCAAGAGGGGTGGTTTCTCCTCCCCGGACCTATGGACGCCGGATGCGTTTTTTTGCACTGCGCCGGTTTGAGCAGTGCGGCTCAATCCAGCTCAAAAACCTATGCAACGGATGCGGTGAAAAAACGGATCCGTTACATAAGTTTTTCCATGCGGCCCTTCCGGTTTCTCACGGATGCGGCTTGATACTGAGCATGCGCAGTGCAAAAAAAACGCATCCGGCGT
>NW_027442420.1:0-120883 GCF_048569485.1 Anomaloglossus baeobatrachus | reverse complement strand
TATCTATCTATCTAGGATTCTATCTATCTATCTATCTAGGATTCTATCTATCTATCTATCTAGGATTCTATCTATCTATCTATCTAGGATTCTATCTATCTATCTATCTAGGATTCTATCTATCTATCTATCTATCTATCTATCTATCTATCTATCTATCTAGGATTCTATCTATCTATCTATCTATCTATCTAGGATTCTATCTATCTATCTATCTATCTAGGATTCTATCTATCTATCTATCTAGGATTCTATCTATCTATCTATCTATCTATCTATCTAGGATTCTATCTATCTATCTATCTATCTATCTAGGATTCTATCTATCTATCTATCTATCTATCTAGGATTCTATCTATCTATCTATCTATCTAGGATTCTATCTATCTATCTATCTATCTAGGATTCTATCTATCTATCTATCTAGGATTCTATCTATCTATCTATCTATCTATCTAGGATTCTATCTATCTATCTATCTATCTAGGATTCTATCTATCTATCTATCTATGATTCTATCTATCTATCTATCTAGGATTCTATCTATCTATCTATCTAGGATTCTATCTATCTATCTATCTATCTATCTATCTATCTGTCTATGATTCTATCTATCTATCTATCTATCAATCTAGGATTCTATCTATCTATCTATCTATCTAGGATTCTATCTATCTATCTAGGATTCTATCTATCTATCTATCTATCTAGGATTCTATCTATCTATCTATCTATCTATCTATCTATCTATCTAGGATTCTATCTATCTATCTATCTATCTAGGATTCTATCTATCTATCCCTCTATCTATCTATGATTCTATCTATCTATCTATCTATCTATCTATCTATCTAGGATTCTATCTATCTATCTATCTATCTAGGATTCTATCTATCTATCTAGGATTCTATCTATCTATCTATCTATCTATCTAGGATTCTATCTATCTATCTATCTAGGATTCTATCTATCTATCTATCTATCTAGGATTCTATCTATCTATCTATCTATCTAGGATTCTATCTATCTATCTATCTATCTAGGATTCTATCTATCTATCTATCTAGGATTCTATCTATCTATCTATCTAGGATTCTATCTATCTATCTATCTATCTAGGATTCTATCTATCTATCTATCTAGGATTCTATCTATCTAGGATTCTATCTATCTATCTATCTATCTATCTATCTATCTATCTATCTATCTATCTATCTAGGATTCTGTCTATCTATCTATCTATCTATCTAGGATTCTATCTATCTATCTATCTATCTATCTATCTATCTAGGATTCTATCTATCTATCTATCTAGGATGCTATCTATCTATCTATCTATCTATCTATCTATCTATCTATGATTCTATCTATCTATCTATCTAGGATTCTATCTATCTATCTATCTAGGATTCTATCTATCTATCTATCTATCTATCTAGGATTCTATCTATCTATCTATCTAGGATTCTATCTATCTATCTATCTAGGATTCTATCTATCTATCTATCTAGGATTCTATCTATCTATCTATCTAGGATTCTATCTATCTATCTATCTAGGATTCTATCTATCTATCTATCTATCTAGGATTCTATCTATCTATCTATCTATCTATCTATCTAGGATTCTATCTATCTATCTATCTAGGATTCTATCTATCTATCTATCTAGGATTCTACCTATCTATCTATCTATCTAGGATTCTATCTATCTATCTATCTATCTAGGATTCTATCTATCTATCTATCTAGGATTCTATCTATCTATCTATCTATCTAGGATTCTATCTATCTATCTATCTAGGATTCTATCTATCTATCTATCTAGGATTCTATCTATCTAGGATTCTATCTATCTATCTATCTATCTATCTATCTATCTATCTATCTATCTATCTATCTAGGATTCTATCTATCTATCTATCTAGGATTCTATCTATCTATCTATCTATCTATCTAGGATTCTATCTATCTATCTATCTAGGATTCTATCTATCTATCTATCTAGGATTCTATCTATCTATCTATCTAGGATTCTATCTATCTATCTATCTAGGATTCTATCTATCTATCTATCTATCTATCTATCTATCTATCTATCTAGGATTCTATCTATCTATCTATCTATCTAGGATTCTATCTATCTATCTATCTATCTATCTATCTATCTATCTATCTATCTATCTATCTATCTAGGATTCTATCTATCTATCTATCTAGGATTCTATCTATCTATCTATCTATCTATCTATCTATCTAGGATTCTATCTATCTATCTATCTATCTATCTAGGATTCTATCTATCTATCTATCTATCTATCTAGGATTCTATCTATCTATCTATCTATCTAGGATTCTATCTATCTATCTATCTATCTAGGATTCTATCTATCTATCTATCTAGGATTCTATCTATCTATCTATCTATCTATCTAGGATTCTATCTATCTATCTATCTATCTAGGATTCTATCTATCTATCTATCTAGGATTCTATCTATCTATCTATCTAGGATTCTATCTATCTATCTATCTATCTAGGATTCTATCTATCTATCTATCTATCTAGGATTCTATCTATCTATCTATCTATCTAGGATTCTATCTATCTATCTATCTAGGATTCTATCTATCTATCTATCTAGGATTCTATCTATCTTTCTATCTATCTAGGATTCTATCTATCTATCTATCTAGGATTCTATCTATCTATCTATCTATCTATCTAGGATTCTATCTATCTATCTATCTAGGATTCTATCTATCTATCTATCTATCTATCTATCTATCTAGGATTCTATCTATCTATCTATCTAGGATTCTATCTATCTATCTATCTAGGATTCTATCTATCTATCTATCTAGGATTCTATCTATCTATCTATCTATCTATCTATCTAGGATTCTATCTATCTATCTATCTAGGATTCTATCTATCTATCTAGGATTCTATCTATCTATCTATCTAGGATTCTATCTATCTATCTATCTATCTATCTATCTATCTATCTAGGATTCTATCTATCTATCTATCTATCTATCTAGGATTCTATCTATCTATCTATCTATCTAGGATTCTATCTATCTATCCCTCTATTTATCTATGATTCTATCTATCTATCTATCTATCTAGGATTCTATCTATCTATCTATCTATCTAGGATTCTATCTATCTAGGATTCTATCTATCTTTCTATCTATCTATCTATCTAGGATTCTATCTATCTATCTATCTAGGATTCTATCTATCTATCTATCTAGGATTCTATCTATCTATCTATCTATCTAGGATTCTATCTATCTATCTATCTAGGATTCTATCTATCTATCTATCTATCTATCTATCTATCTAGGATTCTATCTATCTATCTATCTAGGATTCTATCTATCTATCTATCTAGGATTCTATCTATCTATCTATCTAGGATTCTATCTATCTATCTATCTATCTATCTATCTATCTATCTATCTATCTAGGATTCTATCTATCTATCCCTCTATCTATCTATGATTCTATCTATCTATCTAGGATTCTATCTATCTATCTATCTAGGATTCTATCTATCTATCTATCTAGGATTCTATCTATCTATCTATCTATCTATCTAGGATTCTATCTATCTATCTATCTAGGATTCTATCTATCTATCTATCTATCTATCTAGGATTCTATCTATCTATCTATCTAGGATTCTATCTATCTATCTATCTATCTAGGATTCTATCTATCTATCTATCTAGGATTCTATCTATCTATCTATCTAGGATTCTATCTATCTATCTATCTATCTATCTATCATCTAGGATTCTATCTATCTATCTATCTAGGATTCTATCTATCTATCTATCTAGGATTCTATCTATCTATCTATCTATCTATCTAGGATTCTATCTATCTATCTATCTAGGATTCTATCTATCTATCTATCTATCTAGGATTCTATCTATCTATCTATCTAGGATTCTATCTATCTATCTATCTAGGATTCTATCTATCTATCTATCTATCTATCTAGGATTCTATCTATCTATCTATCTAGGATTCTATCTATCTATCTATCTATCTATCTATCTAGGATTCTATCTATCTATCCCTCTATCTATCTATGATTCTATCTATCTATCTATCTATCTATCTAGGATTCTATCTATCTATCCCTCTATCTATCTATGATTCTATCTATCTATCTATCTATCTATCTAGGATTCTATCTATCTATCCCTCTATCTATCTATGATTCTATCTATCTATCTATCTAGGATTCTATCTATCTATCTATCTAGGATTCTATCTATCTATCTATCTATCTATCTATCTATCTATCTAGGATTCTATCTATCTATCTATCTATCTAGGATTCTATCTATCTATCTATCTAGGATTCTATCTATCTATCTAGGATTCTATCTATCTATCTATCTAGGATTCTATCTATCTATCTATCTATCTATCTATCTAGGATTCTATCTATCTATCTATCTAGGATTCTATCTATCTATCTATCTAGGATTCTATCTATCTATCTATCTAGGATTCTATCTATCTATCTATCTAGGATTCTATCTATCTATCTATCTATCTATCTAGGATTCTATCTATCTATCTATCTATCTATCTATCTATCTATCTAGGATTCTATCTATCTATCTATCTATCTAGGATTCTATCTATCTATCTATCTAGGATTCTATCTATCTATCTATCTATCTATCTATCTATCTATCTATCTAGGATTCTATCTATCTATCTATCTAGGATTCTATCTATCTATCTATCTAGGATTCTATCTATCTATCTATCTAGGATTCTATCTATCTATCTATCTATCTAGGATTCTATCTATCTATCTATCTAGGATTCTATCTATCTAGGATTCTATCTATCTATCTATCTATCTATCTATCTATCTAGGATTCTAGTCTATCTATCTATCTATCTATCTAGGATTCTATCTATCTATCTATCTATCTATCTATCTAGGATTCTATCTATCTATCTATCTAGGATGCTATCTATCTATCTATCTATCTATCTATCTATGATTCTATCTATCTATCTATCTAGGATTCTATCTATCTATCTATCTAGGATTCTATCTATCTATCTATCTATCTATCTAGGATTCTATCTATCTATCTATCTAGGATTCTATCTATCTATCTATCTAGGATTCTATCTATCTATCTATCTAGGATTCTATCTATCTATCTATCTAGGATTCTATCTATCTATCTATCTAGGATTCTATCTATCTATCTATCTATCTAGGATTCTATCTATCTATCTATCTATCTATCTATCTATCTAGGATTCTATCTATCTATCTATCTAGGATTCTATCTATCTATCTATCTAGGATTCTACCTATCTATCTATCTATCTAGGATTCTATCTATCTATCTATCTATCTAGGATTCTATCTATCTATCTATCTAGGATTCTATCTATCTATCTATCTATCTAGGATTCTATCTATCTATCTATCTAGGATTCTATCTATCTATCTATCTAGGATTCTATCTATCTAGGATTCTATCTATCTATCTATCTATCTATCTATCTATCTATCTAGGATTCTATCTATCTATCTATCTAGGATTCTATCTATCTATCTATCTATCTATCTAGGATTCTATCTATCTATCTATCTAGGATTCTATCTATCTATCTATCTAGGATTCTATCTATCTATCTATCTATCTAGGATTCTATCTATCTATCTATCTAGGATTCTATCTATCTATCTATCTATCTATCTATCTATCTATCTATCTATCTAGGATTCTATCTATCTATCTATCTATCTATCTAGGATTCTATCTATCTATCTATCTATCTATCTAGGATTCTATCTATCTATCTATCTAGGATTCTATCTATCTATCTATCTATCTATCTATCTAGGATTCTATCTATCTATCTATCTATCTATCTAGGATTCTATCTATCTATCTATCTATCTATCTAGGATTCTATCTATCTATCTATCTATCTAGGATTCTATCTATCTATCTATCTATCTAGGATTCTATCTATCTATCTATCTAGGATTCTATCTATCTATCTATCTATCTATCTAGGATTCTATCTATCTATCTATCTATCTATCTAGGATTCTATCTATCTATCTATCTATGATTCTATCTATCTATCTATCTAGGATTCTATCTATCTATCTATCTAGGATTCTATCTATCTATCTATCTATCTATCTATCTATCTGTCTATGATTCTATCTATCTATCTATCTATCAATCTAGGATTCTATCTATCTATCTATCTATCTAGGATTCTATCTATCTATCTAGGATTCTATCTATCTATCTATCTATCTAGGATTCTATCTATCTATCTATCTATCTATCTATCTATCTAGGATTCTATCTATCTATCTATCTATCTAGGATTCTATCTATCTATCCCTCTATCTATCTATGATTCTATCTATCTATCTATCTATCTATCTATCTATCTAGGATTCTATCTATCTATCTATCTATCTAGGATTCTATCTATCTATCTAGGATTCTATCTATCTATCTATCTATCTATCTAGGATTCTATCTATCTATCTATCTAGGATTCTATCTATCTATCTATCTATCTAGGATTCTATCTATCTATCTATCTATCTAGGATTCTATCTATCTATCTATCTATCTAGGATTCTATCTATCTATCTATCTATCTATCTATCTAGGATTCTATCTATCTATCTAGGATTCTATCTATCTATCTATCTATCTAGGATTCTATCTATCTATCTATCTAGGATTCTATCTATCTATCTATCTATCTAGGATTCTATCTATCTATCTATCTAGGATTCTATCTATCTATCTATCTATCTATCTAGGATTCTATCTATCTATCTATCTATCTAGGATTCTATCTATCTATCTATCTAGGATTCTATCTATCTATCTATCTAGGATTCTATCTATCTATCTATCTATCTAGGATTCTATCTATCTATCTATCTATCTAGGATTCTATCTATCTATCTATCTATCTATCTATCTAGGATTCTATCTATCTATCTATCTAGGATTCTATCTATCTATCTATCTATCTAGGATTCTATCTATCTATCTATCTATCTAGGATTCTATCTATCTATCTATCTATCTATCTATCTAGGATTCTATCTATCTATCTATCTATCTAGGATTCTATCTATCTATCTATCTATCTAGGATTCTATCTATCTATCTATCTATCTATCTAGGATTCTATCTATCTATCTATCTATCTATCTATCTAGGATTCTATCTATCTATCTAGGATTCTATCTATCTATCTATCTAGGATTCTATCTATCTATCTATCTATCTAGGATTCTATCTATCTATCTATCTAGGATTCTATCTATCTATCTATCTATCTATCTATCTATCTAGGATTCTATCTATCTATCTATCTATCTAGGATTCTATCTATCTATCTATCTAGGATTCTATCTATCTATCTATCTAGGATTCTATCTATCTATCTATCTATCTATCTATCTAGGATTCTATCTATCTATCTATCTATCTAGGATTCTATCTATCTATCTATCTATCTAGGATTCTATCTATCTATCTATCTAGGATTCTATCTATCTATCTATCTATCTATCTATCTAGGATTCTATCTATCTATCTAGGATTCTATCTATCTATCTATCTAGGATTCTATCTATCTATCCCTCTATTTATCTATGATTCTATCTATCTATCTAGGATTCTATCTATCTATCTATCTATCTAGGATTCTATCTATCTAGGATTCTATCTATCTATCTATCTATCTATCTAGGATTCTATCTATCTATCTATCTAGGATTCTATCTATCTATCTATCTAGGATTCTATCTATCTATCTATCTAGGATTCTATCTATCTATCTATCTAGGATTCTATCTATCTATCTATCTATCTAGGATTCTATCTATCTATCTATCTAGGATTCTATCTATCTATCTAGGATTCTATCTATCTATCTATCTAGGATTCTATCTATCTATCTATCTATCTATCTATCTATCTAGGATTCTATCTATCTATCCCTCTATCTATCTATGATTCTATCTATCTATCTATCTATCTAGGATTCTATCTATCTATCTATCTAGGATTCTATCTATCTATCTATCTAGGATTCTATCTATCTATCTATCTATCTATCTATCTAGGATTCTATCTATCTATCTATCTATCTATCTATCTATGATTCTATCTATCTATCTATCTAGGATTCTATCTATCTATCTATCTAGGATTCTATCTATCTAGGATTCTATCTATCTATCTATCTATCTATCTATCTATCTAGGATTCTATCTATCTATCTATCTATCTATCTAGGATTCTATCTATCTATCTATCTATGATTCTATCTATCTATCTATCTATCTAGGATTCTATCTATCTATCTATCTATCTATCTAGGATTCTATCTATCTATCTATCTAGGATTCTATCTATCTATCTATCTATCTAGGATTCTATCTATCTATCTATCTATCTAGGATTCTATCTATCTATCTATCTAGGATTCTATCTATCTATCTATCTAGGATTCTATCTATCTATCTATCTAGGATTCTATCTATCTATCTATCTATCTATCTATCTATCTATCTAGGATTCTATCTATCTAGGATTCTATCTATCTATCTATCTATCTATCTATCTATCTAGGATTCTATCTATCTATCCCTCTATCTATCTATGATTCTATCTATCTATCTATCTATCTATCTATCTATCTATCTAGGATTCTATCTATCTATCCCTCTATCTATCTATGATTCTATCTATCTATCTATCTATCTATCTATCTAGGATTCTATCTATCTATCCCTCTATCTATCTATGATTCTATCTATCTATCTATCTAGGATTCTATCTATCTATCTATCTAGGATTCTATCTATCTATCTATCTAGGATTCTATCTATCTATCTATCTATCTTGGATTCTATCTATCTATCTATCTAGGATTCTATCTATCTATCTATCTAGGATTCTATCTATCTATCTATCTAGGATTCTATCTATCTATCTATCTATCTATCAAATCAAATCAAATCAAATCAAAAAATAAGCTTTATTGGCAGGACCAAATACAAATTAGTTTTGCCAAAGCAAGTGTACATTAGGGACTGGGGCTGTGGGGATGGTGGGTGGGGACTGTAGGAAGGATGGATGGGGCACATCCAGGGTGGGGACTGTGGGGGCACTTCTAGGATGGGGGCTATGGAAGTCCATGGCTTATGATGGGGCATATCCACGGTGGACTGTGGTAACGGTGGATGGGACATATCCAGGGTGGGGATTGGGGGGCCACATCTGGGATGGGGGGCTATGGAAGTCCATGGCTTATCATAGTTCTCTTTCTCGAAGTCTATGGCATTCGCTCACATACTGCGCTGCTATCTCCACTGCGCTCTCTTCTTCTCCCAGCAGGATATATATTTTCTCTTCCTCCTTCATGGAGCTGAAATCCGGGAAGAGATGGGAGAGTCTCCTGAAGTGAGTGTCCCTCACTGCTGAGTACTTGGTGCAGTGTAGCAGGAAGTGGGTTTCATCCTCCAGGGCCTCCAGGTCACAGTGTTGGCACAGTCTGTCCTCCCTGGGCTTGTAGCTCTGCTTGTGACGGCCGGATTCGATGGCTAGACTGTGGGCGCTGAGTCTATATCGGCTCACGGTCCTGCGGTCTCTGGGGTCCGGGAGTTTCTCCAGATATGGGGCCAGTCTGTAGTCTCTCTGTAGTCTCTGGTACGTGGTCAGTTTCTGTGAGGTGTTGATGTCGGTCCTCCAGTCACTGACATACCTCTCCTGGCCCTCGTCTACCATCTTCCTGATTCTGGTTCTTGTCAGGCTGCTGTGATTGGTTATTTTGTCCAGTTGGGTTTGGGAGAGCTGTGCCAGGGGTCCTGGTTCATCTGGCCCATGTATATATATCAGAGCTTTGTGGTGATGGGAGCTTGGATTGCTCCTCTGTAGGTGAGCCTGAAATGATAGTGACCTCTTCAGAGCTGCTAGGTGTAGAGGGAATCTGCCCAGCTCAGCTCGACAGGCGCTGTTGGAGGTGCTTCGATGGACCTGGAGAAGGTGCTTACAGAATTCCAGGTGGAATATTTCTGTTGGGCTGGAATCCCACCTTGACCAATCTGGGTAAGTGTGAGGGCCCCAGACTTCGCTGCCGTACAGGAGGATTGGGGCAATGATGGAATCGAAGATTTTTAGCCAGACCCTCACTGGTGGCTTCAGATGATACAATTTCCTTCGGATGGCATAAAAGGTTTTGCAGGCCTTGTTTTTCAGGGTCTCTATGGCTTGTTTGAAGCTCCCTGACTGGTGAATTTCCAGGCCCAAGTAGGTGTATTTGTCTGTTCCTGTTAGAGTGCAGCCGTTTAGGACAAATGAAGGATGCTGGTCAAATCTTCTTTTTCTCTTCTGGAACACCATGATGTTGGTTTTCTTTAGATTGATCGGTAGTGCCCATGTGGAGCTGAATTTCTCCAAGATTTGTAGGTTGTCTTGGAGACCTTTCTCGGTTGGTGACACCAGCAGTAGGTCATCTGCATAGAGCAAGAATTTCACCTGGGCGTCATGGAGTGTGAGACCTGGAGCAGGTGAAGATTCTAGAGCAGTAGCCAGCTCATTGATGTAAATATTGAAGAGCGTTGGACTTAGGCTGCAGCCCTGTCTGACTCCTCGGCTCTGCTGGAAATAGGCCGTTCTTCTACCGTTCACACTCACGCTGCAGAGGTTCTCGGTGTAGGAGCTTTTGATGACATCATAGGTCTTTCCTCCTATTCCGCTTTCCAGCATTTTTAAGAACAAGCCCGGGTGCCACACTGAGTCAAAGGCCTTTTTAAAGTCTACAAAGCAGGCGTATATCTTCCCATGCTTTGTATTGTGGACGTGGCTCTGAATGAGACTGTGCAGGGTGTAGATGTGGTCCGTGGTGCGGTGGTTTGACACGAACCCTGCTTGGCTTTTGCTCAAGACATTGTGCTCGGTAAGGAAACTGATGATCCTTTTGTTTAGGATGCTGTTGAACAGTTTTCCCAAGTTACTGCTGACACATATGCCTCTGTAGTTGGCAGGGTCATACCTGTCCCCACTCTTGTGGATCGGTGTAATGAGTCCTTGGTTCCAGGTACGAGGGAAGTAACCAGCACTCAGCACAATGTTGAACAGTTTAACCATTGCAGCTTGAATTTCTGGTGGGCTGTACTTCAACATCTCTGGGGGGATTCCATCCAGACCACTAGATTTTTTACACTTTATGGAAGTGATTTTCTCTGCAACTTCCTGTAATGTAATTGGTGTGTCCAGTGGGTTTTGGAAGTTTTTGATTTTCTCTTCCATTGCCTTTAGTTTTGATGTTATGTTTTCCTGCTCTTGGCTAAGTCCTTCTTTTGGGATGTCTTTGTAGAGGTCTCTGAAGTACTGGAGCCAGATGTTGCCATTTTGGATATGGGTGTCATTCTTTTTCTTGCTCTTTGTGTCCATGTGGTTCCATATTTCCCAGAAGGAGTTGTCTTGGAGGGCGTCTTGGAGTTGGCTAAGTTTGGTAGAGATGTAGCTCTGCTTCTTCCTCCTGAGGATGGTTTTGTACTGCTTTTGTATGGTGTCATAGGCTTCCCTCAGGTCTGGGTTGTTGGGGTCTCTGTGTTTATTGTTTGAGGCTGTTCTCAGGGTCTTTCGAACGGCTTTACACTCTTTGTCAAACCAACCATTGATCTGCTTTTCTTTTGGCCTCTTGTAGTTGACTTGTTTGAGGTCGGACAATTTGGCCATGGTGTGGAATATTTTGTTGAGGTCTTTTGCAGCTTGATTCACTCCTTCTGGGTTTGACTTATACTTGTAGCTGTAGAAGTTGTGGAGCATCTCCTGTAATTCCGGTCTGTTGGGAGCCTCTTTATATTTTATTTCTGACGTCTTGGACCATTTATAGGATGGAGGTCGCTTGTAGAGGCTGCTCTGCTGTGGCTTTTGTGTGGATGGTTTCTCTGTAGATTTCATGTACAGGAGAAGTTGGCTGTGGTCTGACAGGTGCGTTTGTGGGGTGACTATGAAGGCGCTAATATTTGCCGGGTCCATATCTGTAATGGCGTAGTCTACTACACTCCTTCCTACATGGGAGTTTAGTGTATATCTTCCCAGTGAGTCTCCCTTTGTACGTCCATTAAGAATATGAAGACCTAAACTTTTACATAAGTTCAGGAGCTTTTTGCCACTTTTGTTGACTGTACTGTCATAGCTGTTTCTCTCTGAGTGTTCTGAGTCGTGACTGTCATTCTCTGCCCCAAATATGTAGATGTTTCCATCTGTGGTCAGAAAGTCTTTTTCTCTCCCTGTTCTTGCATTGAGGTCTCCAAAGATGAGAACTTTGCCCAGGACCTGATAATGGGTGGCTTCTTCTTGTAAGATCTCAAAGCTGTCTGGATTGAAGTAGGGGGACTCTGGCGGTGGTATATAGGTGGTGCAGAGGTAGACATCGGACTGAGAGGTGAGGATGGAGCTGCTGATTCTGATCCATATGTGGCTGCCTCCTCTCTTCACTGGTGTGATGTACTGGTGGAGCTCTTCTTTATACCAGATCAATATTCCTCCTGAGCAGCGGCCCTGTTTGGCTGTTTGATTCTATCTATCTATCTATCTATCTATCTATCTATCTATCTATCTATCTAGGATTCTATCTATCTATCTATCTATCTAGGATTCTATCTATCTATCTATCTAGGATTCTATCTATCTATCTAGGATTCTATCTATCTATCTAGGATTCTATCTATCTATCTATCTATCTAGGATTCTATCTATCTATCTATCTATCTATCTATCTATCTATCTAGGATTCTATCTATCTATCTATCTATCTATCTAGGATTCTATCTATCTATCTATCTAGGATTCTATCTATCTATCTATCTAGGATTCTATCTATCTATCTATCTATCTAGGATTCTATCTATCTATCTATCTAGGATTCTATCTATCTATCTATCTATCTATCTAGGATTCTATCTATCTATCTATCTAGGATTCTATCTATCTATCTATCTAGGATTCTATCTATCTAGGATTCTATCTATCTATCTATCTATCTATCTATCTATCTATCTATCTATCTATCTAGGATTCTATCTATCTATCTATCTATCTATCTATCTAGGATTCTATCTATCTATCTATCTATCTATCTATCTAGGATTCTATCTATCTATCTATCTAGGATTCTATCTATCTATCTATCTAGGATTCTATCTATCTATCTATCTAGGATTCTATCTATCTAGGATTCTATCTATCTATCTATCTATCTATCTATCTATCTATCTATCTATCTATCTATCTAGGATTCTATCTATCTATCTATCTAGGATTCTATCTATCTATCTATCTATCTAGGATTCTATCTATCTATCTATCTATCTATGATTCTATCTATCTATCTATCTATCTATCTATCTATCTATCAATCTAGGATTCTATCTATCTATCTATCTATCTATCTAGGATTCTATCTATCTATCTATCTATCTATCTAGGATTCTATCTATCTATCTATCTATCTATCTATCTATCTAGGATTCTATCTATCTATCTATCTATCTATCTAGGATTCTATCTATCTATCTATCTATCTATCTATCTAGGATTCTATCTATCTATCCCTCTATCTATCTATGATTCTATCTATCTATCTATCTATCTAGGATTCTATCTATCTATCTATCTATCTATCTATCTATCTAGGATTCTATCTATCTATCTATCTATCTATCTAGGATTCTATCTATCTATCTATCTATCTATCTAGGATTCTATCTATCTATCTATCTATCTAGGATTCTATCTATCTATCTATCTAGGATTCTATCTATCTATCTATCTATCTATCTATCTATCTAGGATTCTATCTATCTATCTATCTAGGATTCTATCTATCTATCTATCTATCTATCTATCTATCTATCTATCTATCTAGGATTCTATCTATCTATCTAGGATTCTATCTATCTATCTATCTAGGATTCTATCTATCTATCTATCTATCTAGGATTCTATCTATCTATCTATCTATCTATCTAGGATTCTATCTATCTATCTATCTATCTTGGATTCTATCTATCTATCTATCTAGGATTCTATCTATCTATCTATCTATCTATCTAGGATTCTATCTATCTATCTATCTATCTAGGATTCTATCTATCTATCTATCTATCTAGGATTCTATCTATCTATCTATCTATCTAGGATTCTATCTATCTATCTATCTATCTAGGATTCTATCTATCTATCTATCTATCTATCTATCTATCTATCTAGGATTCTATCTATCTATCTATCTATCTATCTAGGATTCTATCAAATCAAATCAAATCAAATAAGCTTTATTGGCAGGACCAAATACAAATTAATTTTGCCAAAGCAAGTGTACATTAGGGGCTGGGGCTGTGGGAATGGTGGGTGGGGACTGTAGGAAGGATGGATGGGGCTCATCCAGGGTGGGGACTGTGGGGGCACTTCTAGGATGGGGGCTATGGAAGTCCATGGCTTATGATGGGGCATATCCACGGTGGGACTGTGGTAACGGTGGATGGGACATATCCAGGGTGGGGATTGGGGGGGCCACATCTGGGATGGGGGGCTATGGAAGTCCATGACTTATCATAGTTCTCTTTCTCTCTATCTATCTATCTATCTAGGATTCTATCTATCTATCTATCTATCTAGGATTCTATCTATCTATCTATCTATCTAGGATTCTATCTATCTATCTATCTATCTAGGATTCTATCTATCTATCTATCTATCTAGGATTCTATCTATCTATCTATCTATCTATCTATCTAGGATTCTATCTATCTATCTATCTAGGATTCTATCTATCTATCTATCTATCTATCTATCTATCTAGGATTCTATCTATCTATCTATCTATCTAGGATTCTATCTATCTATCTATCTAGGATTCTATCTATCTATCTATCTAGGATTCTATCTATCTATCTATCTATCTATCTATCTATCTATCTATCTATCTAGGATTCTATCTATCTATCTATCTAGGATTCTATCTATCTATCTATCTAGGATTCTATCTATCTATCTAGGATTCTATCTATCTATCTATCTATCTATCTATCTATCTAGGATTCTATCTATCTATCTATCTATCTAGGATTCTATCTATCTATCTATCTATCTAGGATTCTATCTATCTATCTAGGATTCTATCTATCTATCTATCTATCTATCTATCTATCTATCTAGGATTCTATCTATCTATCTATCTAGGATTCTATCTATCTATCTATCTAGGATTCTATCTATCTATCCCTCTATTTATCTATGATTCTATCTATCTATCTATCTAGGATTCTATCTATCTATCTATCTATCTAGGATTCTATCTATCTAGGATTCTATCTATCTATCTATCTATCTATCTATCTATCTATCTAGGATTCTATCTAGCTATCTATCTAGGATTCTATCTATCTATCTATCTAGGATTCTATCTATCTATCTATCTAGGATTCTATCTATCTATCTAGGATTCTATCTATCTATCTATCTATCTAGGATTCTATCTATCTATCTATCTATCTAGGATTCTATCTATCTATCTATCTAGGATTCTATCTATCTATCTATCTAGGATTCTATCTATCTATCTATCTATCTATCTATCTAGGATTCTATCTATCTATCCCTCTATCTATCTATGATTCTATCTATCTATCTATCTAGGATTCTATCTATCTATCTATCTAGGATTCTATCTATCTATCTATCTAGGATTCTATCTATCTATCTATCTATCTAGGATTCTATCTATCTATCTATCTATCTATGATTCTATCTATCTATCTATCTAGGATTCTATCTATCTATCTATCTAGGATTCTATCTATCTATCTATCTATCTAGGATTCTATCTATCTATCTATCTATCTATCTATCTAGGATTCTATCTATCTATCTATCTATCTATCTATCTATCTAGGATTCTATCTATCTATCTATCTATGATTCTATCTATCTATCTATCTATCTAGGATTCTATCTATCTATCTATCTATCTATCTATCTATCTAGGATTCTATCTATCTATCTATCTAGGATTCTATCTATCTATCTATCTATCTAGGATTCTATCTATCTATCTATCTAGGATTCTATCTATCTATCTATCTATCTAGGATTCTATCTATCTATCTATCTAGGATTCTATCTATCTATCTATCTAGGATTCTATCTATCTATCTAGGATTCTATCTATCTATCTATCTATCTATCTAGGATTCTATCTATCTATCTATCTAGGATTCTATCTATCTATCTATCTATCTATCTAGGATTCTATCTATCTATCCCTCTATCTATCTATGATTCTATCTATCTATCTATCTATCTATCTATCTAGGATTCTATCTATCTATCCCTCTATCTATCTATGATTCTATCTATCTATCTATCTATCTAGGATTCTATCTATCTATCCCTCTATCTATCTATGATTCTATCTATCTATCTATCTAGGATTCTATCTATCTATCTATCTAGGATTCTATCTATCTATCTATCTATCTATCTAGGATTCTATCTATCTATCTATCTATCTAGGATTCTATCTATCTATCTATCTATCTAGGATTCTATCTATCTATCTATCTAGGATTCTATCTATCTATCTATCTAGGATTCTATCTATCTATCTATCTATCTATCTATCTATCTAGGATTCTATCTATCTATCTATCTAGGATTCTATCTATCTATCTAGGATTCTATCTATCTATCTATCTATCTAGGATTCTATCTATCTATCTATCTAGGATTCTATCTATCTATCTATCTATCTAGGATTCTATCTATCTATCTATCTATCTATCTATCTATCTATCTATCTAGGATTCTATCTATCTATCTATCTATCTAGGATTCTATCTATCTATCTATCTAGGATTCTATCTATCTATCTATCTATCTAGGATTCTATCTATCTATCTATCTATCTATCTAGGATTCTATCTATCTATCTATCTAGGATTCTATCTATCTATCTATCTATCTAGGATTCTATCTATCTATCTATCTAGGATTCTATCTATCTATCTATCTAGGATTCTATCTATCTAGGATTCTATCTATCTATCTATCTATCTATGTATCTATCTAGGATTCTATCTATCTATCTATCTATCTATCTAGGATTCTATCTATCTATCTATCTATCTATCTATCTAGGATTCTATCTATCTATCTATCTAGGATTCTATCTATCTATCTATCTATCTAGGATTCTATCTATCTATCTATCTAGGATTCTATCTATCTATCTATCTAGGATTCTATCTATCTATCTATCTATCTATCTATCTATATATCTAGGATTCTATCTATCTATCTATCTAGGATTCTATCTATCTATCTATCTAGGATTCTATCTATCTATCTAGGATTCTATCTATCTATCTATCTAGGATTCTATCTATCTATCTATCTATCTAGGATTCTATCTATCTATCTATCTATCTATCTAGGATTCTATCTATCTATCTATCTATCTAGGATTCTATCTATCTATCTATCTAGGATTCTATCTATCTATCTATCTATCTAGGATTCTATCTATCTATCTATCTAGGATTCTATCTATCTATCTATCTAGGATTCTATCTATCTATCTATCTATCTATCTAGGATTCTATCTATCTATCTATCTAGGATTCTATCTATCTATCTATCTAGGATTCTATCTATCTAGGATTCTATCTATCTATCTATCTATCTATCTATCTAGGATTCTATCTATCTATCTATCTATCTATCTATCTATCTATCTATCTAGGATTCTATCTATCTATCTATCTATCTATCTAGGATTCTATCTATCTATCTATCTAGGATTCTATCTATCTATCTATCTATCTAGGATTCTATCTATCTATCTATCTAGGATTCTATCTATTTATCTATCTAGGATTCTATCTATCTATCTATCTATCTATCTATCTATCTAGGATTCTATCTATCTATCTATCTATCTAGGATTCTATCTATCTATCTATCTATCTATCTATCTATCTAGGATTCTATCTATCTATCTATCTAGGATTCTATCTATCTATCTATCTATCTATCTATCTATCTATCTAGGATTCTATCTATCTATCTATCTATCTATCTATCTAGGATTCTATCTATCTATCTATCTATCTATCTAGGATTCTATCTATCTATCTATCTAGGATTCTATCTATCTATCTATCTATCAAATCAAATCAAATCAAATCAAATAAGCTTTATTGGCAGGACCAAATACAAATTAGTTTTGCCAAAGCAAGTGTACATTAGGGACTGGGGCTGTGGGGATGGTGGGTGGGGACTGTAGGAAGGATGGATGGGGCACATCCAGGGTGGGGACTGTGGGGGCACTTCTAGGATGGGGGCTATGGAAGTCCATGGCTTATGATGGGGCATATCCACGGTGGGACTGTGGTAACGGTGGATGGGACATATCCAGGGTGGGGATTGGGGGGCCACATCTGGGATGGGGGGCTATGGAAGTCCATGGCTTATCATAGTTCTCTTTCTCGAAGTCTATGGCATTCGCTCACATACTGCGCTGCTATCTCCACTGCGCTCTCTTCTTCCCCCAGCAGGATATATATTTTCTCTTCCTCCTTCATGGAGCTGAAATCCGGGAAGAGATGGGAGAGTCTCCTGAAGTGAGTGTCCCTCACTGCTGAGTACTTGGTGCAGTGTAGCAGGAAGTGGGTTTCATCCTCCAGGGCCTCCAGGTCACAGTGTTGGCACAGTCTGTCCTCCCTGGGCTTGTAGCTCTGCTTGTGACGGCCGGATTCGATGGCTAGACTGTGGGCACTGAGTCTATATCGGCTCAGGGTCCTGCGGTCTCTGGGGTCCGGGAGTTTCTCCAGATATGGGGCCAGTCTGTAGTCTCTCTGTAGTCTCTGGTACGTGGTCAGTTTCTGTGAGGTGTTGATGTCGGTCCTCCAGTCACTGACATACCTCTCCTGGCCCTCGTCTACCATCTTCCTGATTCTGGTTCTTGTCAGGCTGCTGTGATTGGTTATTTTGTCCAGTTGGGTTTGGGAGAGCTGTGCCAGGGGTCCTGGTTCATCTGGCCCACGTATATATATCAGAGCTTTGTGGTGATGGGAGCTTGGATTGCTCCTCTGTAGGTGAGCCTGAAATGATAGTGACCTCTTCAGAGCTGCTAGGTGTAGAGGGAATCTGCCCAGCTCAGCTCGACAGGCGCTGTTGGAGGTGCTTCGATGGACCTGGAGAAGGTGCTTACAGAATTCCAGGTGGAATATTTCTGTTGGGCTGGAATCCCACCTTGACCAATCTGGGTAAGTGTGAGGGCCCCAGACTTCGCTGCCGTACAGGAGGATTGGGGCAATGATGGAATCAAAGATTTTTAGCCAGACCCTCACTGGTGGCTTCAGATGATACAATTTCCTTCGGATGGCATAAAAGGTTTTGCAGGCCTTGTTTTTCAGGGTCTCTATGGCTTGTTTGAAGCTCCCTGACTGGTGAATTTCCAGGCCCAAGTAGGTGTATTTGTCTGTTCCTGTTAGAGTGTAGCCGTTTAGGACAAATGAAGGATGCTGGTCAAATCTTCTTTTTCTCTTCTGGAACACCATGATGTTGGTTTTCTTTAGATTGATCGGTAGTGCCCATGTGGAGCTGAATTTCTCCAAGATTTGTAGGTTGTCTTGGAGACCTTTCTCGGTTGGTGACACCAGCAGTAGGTCATCTGCATAGAGCAAGAATTTCACCTGGGCGTCATGGAGTGTGAGACCTGGAGCAGGTGAAGATTCTAGAGCAGTAGCCAGCTCATTGATGTAAATATTGAAGAGCGTTGGACTTAGGCTGCAGCCCTGTCTGACTCCTCGGCTCTGCTGGAAATAGGCCGTTCTTCTACCGTTCACACTCACGCTGCAGAGGTTCTCGGTGTAGGAGCTTTTGATGACATCATAGGTCTTTCCTCCTATTCCGCTTTCCAGCATTTTTAAGAACAAGCCCGGGTGCCACACTGAGTCAAAGGCCTTTTTAAAGTCTACAAAGCAGGCGTATATCTTCCCATGCTTTGTATTGTGGACGTGGCTCTGAATGAGACTGTGCAGGGTGTAGATGTGGTCCGTGGTGCGGTGGTTTGGCACGAACCCTGCTTGGCTTTTGCTCAAGACATTGTGCTCGGTAAGGAAACTGATGATCCTTTTGTTTAGGATGCTGTTGAACAGTTTTCCCAAGTTACTGCTGACACATATGCCTCTGTAGTTGGCAGGGTCATACCTGTCCCCACTCTTGTGGATCGGTGTAATGAGTCCTTGGTTCCAGGTACGAGGGAAGTAACCAGCACTCAGCACAATGTTGAACAGTTTAACCATTGCAGCTTGAATTTCTGGTGGGCTGTACTTCAACATCTCTGGGGGGATTCCATCCAGACCACTAGATTTTTTACACTTTATGGAAGTGATTTTCTCTGCAACTTCCTGTAATGTAATTGGTGTGTCCAGTGGGTTTTGGAAGTTTTTGATTTTCTCTTCCATTGCCTTTAGTTTTGATGTTATGTTTTCCTGCTCTTGGCTAAGTCCTTCTTTTGGGATGTCTTTGTAGAGGTCTCTGAAGTACTGGAGCCAGATGTTGCCATTTTGGATATGGGTGTCATTCTTTTTCTTGCTCTTTGTGTCCATGTGGTTCCATATTTCCCAGAAGGAGTTGTCTTGGAGGGCGTCTTGGAGTTGGCTAAGTTTGGTAGAGATGTAGCTCTGCTTCTTCCTCCTGAGGATGGTTTTGTACTGCTTTTGTATGGTGTCATAGGCTTCCCTCAGGTCTGGGTTGTTGGGGTCTCTGTGTTTATTGTTTGAGGCTGTTCTCAGGGTCTTTCGAACGGCTTTACACTCTTTGTCAAACCAACCATTGATCTGCTTTTCTTTTGGCCTCTTGTAGTTGACTTGTTTGAGGTCGGACAATTTGGCCATGGTGTGTAATATTTTGTTGAGGTCTTTTGCAGCTTGATTCACTCCTTCTGGGTTTGACTTATACTTGTAGCTGTAGAAGTTGTGGAGCATCTCCTGTAATTCCGGTCTGTTGGGAGCCTCTTTATATTTTATTTCTGACGTCTTGGACCATTTATAGGATGGAGGTCGCTTGTAGAGGCTGCTCTGCTGTGGCTTTTGTGTGGATGGTTTCTCTGTAGATTTCATGTACAGGAGAAGTTGGCTGTGGTCTGACAGGTGCGTTTGTGGGGTGACTATGAAGGCGCTAATATTTGCCGGGTCCATATCTGTAATGGCGTAGTCTACTACACTCCTTCCTACATGGGAGTTTAGTGTATATCTTCCCAGTGAGTCTCCCTTTGTACGTCCATTAAGAATATGAAGACCTAAACTTTTACATAAGTTCAGGAGCTTTTTGCCACTTTTGTTGACTGTACTGTCATAGCTGTTTCTCTCTGAGTGTTCTGAGTCGTGACTGTCATTCTCTGCCCCAAATATGTAGATGTTTCCATCTGTGGTCAGAAAGTCTTTTTCTCTCCCTGTTCTTGCATTGAGGTCTCCAAAGATGAGAACTTTGCCCAGGACCTGATAATGGGTGGCTTCTTCTTGTAAGATCTCAAAGCTGTCTGGATTGAAGTAGGGGGACTCTGGCGGTGGTATATAGGTGGTGCAGAGGTAGACATCGGACTGAGAGGTGAGGATGGAGCTGCTGATTCTGATCCATATGTGTCTGCCTCCTCTCTTCACTGGTGTGATGTACTGGTGGAGCTCTTCTTTATACCAGATCAATATTCCTCCTGAGCAGCGGCCCTGTTTGGTGTTTTTATTTTTAAGGGCAGGGACAGAGATTTCTCTGTATCCGATTGGCACCAGAGGTTCGTTTTCAGCTTTGGTCCATGTTTCCAGGAGGATCTGAATGTCTATATTTTTCAGTCTTTGAATAAAGTCGGGGTCATTTGTTTTACATCCAAAGGCCGAGGTGCTCAGGCCTTGGATGTTCCAGCTGCTGATTGTGAATGAGGTCATTTTTTTTTTTTTTTTCTATTATACCTCATGTGTATATACCTTGTAATGAGTGCGGCTGTGTAAGACACTCTGGATTTACGACTGGTTTATAGGTGTGTTAGATCCAGTCACATTAGTTTCCTGCACAATGTGCTGAGCAGGGTTCTAATCTCTTCCATATCTCTGCCCTGCATGTCTCTGTGTGGGGCTGATGGTCCCCTCCATGGTGGTCTCCTCCTCTGATGGCCCGATGTTGGGTGAAGGGCTTTGTTTCTGGCCTCCTGTGATGAAATTGGGGTTTCCTGTCTTTTTATTGTTGGGGGTCTTTCCATGGGTTTGTTGTTGTTGTTGAGTCCAGGCATGGGGTCTCTGTTTAGTATAATGTCCTTCAGCTCTTTGGCCAGTAGGCTGACCCCTTGTTTGTTTAGGTGCTTGTAGTCATAGAGGTGTTGGTGATTTATAGAGGGGTGTTGTGCCAGGATCACGTCGGGCACAGCCTTGATTCTGGTGGTCAGGTCCGTGTTGATGTTCTGGATAGTTTGGCTTGATACATCATTTCTTGGGAGCAGAGATGATAGAATTATTTTGCTGTCCGGGAATTTTAGTTTTGCCGTCTTTGCTAGTTGGGTCAGTTGTCCTGCGATCTGCTGCTGTTGGGCTGGCAGATTGTTTGTTCCTGTGTGTATAAAAATATGATTTGGGCTTGTGAACCGTGGGGTATTGATGACGGCTGTCACCTGCTCAATAGTTGCACAGCGGATTTGTTTGACCCTTTTGCCTGGGAATAGTCGCAGTGTATTCAGGTATTTCCCATTTGAGTCCATTATTAGGATGGTATCAAAACTTTGTGAGGTCACGGGTGGGGTACGTGGGTGAAGCTGGGGGTCTGTGCTGGAGATTTTGCTGGTGGCTGGTTCTCTTCTCTTTTCTGTTTTTCTGGTTTGTGGTTCACTTATGTTATTTTCAGGAGCATTCATATTGTTGGAGTTATTTGGTATCTCAGTGTCCTGGTCAGTGGAGGCCATTGTGTCTGTACTGGTGTTAGTTACCATAGCTCCCTCCTGGCCAGTGGGGGCCATGTTGTCTTCACTCCTCTGTGTTTCTATGGCGTCCTCCTGTTTCAGGCGTCCAGGAGTCTTCAGCTCTGTTATCTCCAGTCTCAGTTGGGCATTTTCTTGCTGCAGTTCACACATTTTGCTTCTTATTTCCTGCAGGGCCACCCTGTATTCACATCTCAGTTTGTTTATCTCTTTCATTACTTGGTCATTTGCATTTCTGTCACCAAGGTTTCTTTGAAGTTCTTCTTTAAATTGTATAAAGTCTCTTTCTAGTTGAGATAAACAGTCTCTGAGGGTCTCTGGTGAAGGGTGTGAAGTGTTGGGGGCTGCAGTTCTGTCTCTGGAGGTCTCTGTAGAGGTGATGGTGGCTGCTGGGGTTTGTTGTTCTTTGCAATTTTGTGCCTGGAGTTTAATTTCAGAAAAGCGGTCTTTAAATTTCTGTAAGTTTTCCTCAGTCCCTTGTACCATGATTGTGCCATTATTATACACGTTTATGGTCAGTGAGTTGGTCTCGTCTTCTTTTTGGTTTCTAATTCTGATCTGCCGGCCCTTATTAATGCCGTTCTTGTATGTATGCTTATATTGTTTGCACAGAGCGGTGTGCCAGGCTAAGGGTTGGTCTGTGAAAAATAATAAATTGGTTTTTCTTTTATCTTTCTCTTTAGAGGTAAAATCAGTAAAGAGGGTCTCTGGATCTTCTCTAATCTTTGCATGTTTTATGGCTTTTTGCGCATGAATGCTTTTCTGCCCTTCAGAGTATGTGATTTCCAGAGTTTGTGACCCCCTGGTGTCCCGTGTCTCCAGCTCTGCTCTCTGCCCAGTTACTTGTATTACATTTATTTCTTCCATTTTTATAGTAATCCTTATTTATCAGAGATGTAATTACAGCACTGTCTGTAGGTTGTGGTATGGATGGAGGATGGTCCTACCTTTTGGATGTGCAGATCTCTGGGAGTCAGTCTGGAGTCCTCCTGTTGTATGTGATCTGTCCTTCAACAGGTTTTTTCTTATGTCCTTTAAATCCTCTATTTCCTCTTTTTTCATAAAAATCTTTAGTCCAGCTCAGTTCAGCTCACTTTCCTCTTCCACGGAGTCCAATTTTTCCAGGTTTTGTCTTACTGTTTGCTCATTACAAGGTATAAATGATGAAAAACTCAGGAGCTCATCTTCGATGCTGCTTACTCCTAGGAATGGTGGGCGGGATCTATCTATCTATCTAGGATTCTATCTATCTATCTATCTAGGATTCTATCTATCTATCTATCTATCTAGGATTCTATCTATCTATCTATCTATCTAGGATTCTATCTATCTATCTATCTATGATTCTATCTATCTATCTATCTAGGATTCTATCTATCTATCTATCTAGGATTCTATCTATCTATCTATCTATCTATCTAGGATTCTATCTATCTATCTATCTATCTAGGATTCTATCTATCTATCTATCTAGGATTCTATCTATCTATCTATCTAGGATTCTATCTATCTATCTATCTATCTATCTATCTAGGATTCTATCTATCTATCTATCTATCTATCTAGGATTCTATCTATCTATCTGTTACGGTTGCTGCGAGCACTGGAGACTATGTCCAGATTTCTTGCTACTGCACATGTGCGAGCGCTGGAGACTAAGTCCAGATTTCTTGCTACTGCACATGTGCGAGCGCTGGAGACTAAGTCCAGATTTCTTGCTACTGCACATGTGCGAGCGCCGGAGACTAAGTCCAATCTTGGAGCCATTGCACATGTGCGGGTGACATCATCGCTGACACGAGGTCACATGTCTCTGACACCTTCTATGCCGATTGGTCGCTGGTCATGTGCTTGTGACGTCTTGCTTGGTGATAGGCCAGCATGACGTCACTCCTGTCGTTCTGGCAGCGGATTGGCTCTGGTGTCCTCCATCTTGGATGAGGCACAGAGTCTATATAAGACCCTGACACACGCCGCATGGTGCTCAGTCCTCTTGGTTCATGCATATGAGTAGACGCTCTGTGCGCGTTCCTCTAGGCATTCCTCTGTCTATGCTAGGTGAGCGCTACCGGCAGGGTAGCGTTCTTATACCTTACAGCTTTGGCTGCTGTCCGTATCCTTACCTCTTAGGGGAGCGGACATAGGCAGGTGCCTGAGGCACATGGTCTGGCTGGGCCTTGTGATTCTACTCGTAGGTGGACGTTGCCGCTAGGGTAACGTTCCTTATACTGCGTCAGGCAGTTGTTCGTATCCTCGCACACTAGGGGAGCGAACAGAGGTAGGAGCTTTGTGCGGCTTACGCTGCTGTTCGTCTCTTTTGCACCACTAGAAGAGCGGACCTAGGCAGGTGCCATATCTAGTGGTTCGTGTCCTCGCACACTAGTGGAGCGAACGCAGGTAGGAGCTTTGTGCGGCTTACGCTGCTGTTCGTCTCTTTTGCACCACTAGAAGAGCGGACCTAGGTAGGTGCCATTTCGCACACATTGCCTTTGTCTCTGTGATTATTAACAGAGATCATTCCACACACCCTCCAAGTAAGGGAGGAATTGTTTTACTTACTTATTATATCCTTCTGTGAGTTAACAGAGGTATTGCACTCTGCCATAGTCTGCAGCAAAGTCTTTGCACGGTGGACCCTGACTGTCTGATACTCCTTTCGGTTATTATCAGACAGCCCCCCGTAACATTAGGACTGAGCCAAGGGTCTGGCAGTTATGGCAGAATATCAGCAGTTAGACCGTTACATACAAGTACTTGAGTCACGGCTCAAGAGTATAGAGGATAAACCTCAGACCATGGTGACATCTGCACATGATCCTCGACTTGCTCTGCCAAACAGATATTCTGGCGATGCCAGATCATGTCGTGGTTTCATTAGTCAGTGTCAGATACACCTAGAGGTCAACTCTTCTCGCTTCTTTACGGAGAGGTCCAGAGTAGGCTTTATCATCTCCTTACTTCAGGACAAAGCCTTAGAATGGGCGACTCCCCTATGGGAGCGCTCTGATGTGGTTACTCTGAGACATCAAGACTTTCTTGATGCTCTTAAGGCGGTATTCATGGGTCCGCAGGTTACCCATGATGCGGCCCTGAGACTGTTAGATCTATCTCAGGGTTCGTTATCCACTAGTTCTTATGCCATTGCTTTTAGAACTCTGGTGGCAGAACTAGATTGGCCAGAGAAGGTGTTGATTCCTATCTTCTGGAGAGGGTTGGCAGGCTATGTCAAGGATGCCCTTGCTACTCGTGAGGTCCCTGCTTCTCTGGAGGACTTGATCACAGTAGCAACGAGGATCGATGTACGCCATAAGGAACGTAGACTCGAGGTCTCTTCCTCACGCCCTAAGCATCGGGCTATTCCAGTTGTTGAGGGTCCACTACCATCTTCCTCAGCATCTGAAACATCTCCCACTCCTATGGAGTTAGGTCATACGTTCTCCAGACTACGCAAGTCTGGTCCTCCTATATGTTACGTATGTCGTCAGGCTGGGCACTATGCCAACAAGTGTCCTAGTCGTCAGGGAAACTCCCTGGCCTAGTAACCATTAGAGGGGGGTTACTAGAGACGTCTTCTGCACCCTCTAAGTGTTGTATCCCAGGTCAGCTCTCGTTATCTGAGAATACATGGCCTATTATGGCTTTTGTGGATTCCGGAGCTGACGGGATTTTTGTGTCCTCAGGATTTGTAAAGGGACACAATATTCCCTCTATCATGTTAGAGGCGCCTATTCCTGTCCGTGTTGTTAATGGAACTATGTTGTCTGACTCCATTACATTGAGGACAGTTCCCTTGCGCCTTTCCCTGTCTCAGGGTCACATAGAGGAGATTTCTTTTCTTGTTTTGCCTGAGGGTATAGACGACGTCCTTCTTGGTCTTCCATGGCTTCGGACTCATGCTCCTCACATTGACTGGGAGTCTGACAGCATTATTAGTTGGGGTTCGAAATGTCAGTCCCGATGTCTTCCCTTACCACCTAAGGTCGTTGCGGTTGCATCAACTGATCTCTCTCCCATACCTACACCCTATTTGGATTTCACTGACGTGTTCTCCAAACAGGGTGCTGAGGTTCTTCCACCCCATAGGCCGTATGACTGTGCCATAGACCTTATCCCAGGTTCGGTTCCACCTAAAGGCAGGGTTTACCCCCTGTCGATACCTGAGTCGGAGGCCATGTCGACCTATATAAGAGAGAGCTTAGAGAAGGGGTTCATTCGTAAGTCTGTCTCTCCCGCGGGAGCTGGGTTTTTCTTTGTTCGAAAGAAAGAGGGTGATTTGCGTCCCTGCATAGATTACAGGGGTCTCAACGCAATCACAATAAAGAACAAATACCCATTACCTTTAATTTCGGAGCTCTTTGACAGACTGAGAGGAGCTCAAGTTTTTACGAAGTTGGATCTGCGGGGTGCGTATAACTTGGTACGAATTCGAAAGGGTGACGAATGGAAGACCGCTTTTAACACCCGAGACGGTCACTATGAATACCTCGTCATGCCTTTTGGGTTATGTAATGCACCCGCAGTATTTCAGGACTTCGTAAACGATGTGTTCAAGGATTTACTGTTATCCTCAGTAGTGGTGTATCTGGACGACATCCTGATTTTTTCTCCTGACCTGGAGACTCATCGTCAGGATGTCGTTCGTGTCCTTTCCCGTTTAAGGGAGCACTCATTGTTTGCTAAACTCGAGAAATGTGTATTCGAGCAGTCCTCATTGCCTTTTTTGGGTTACATTATCTCACAAGAGGGTCTGGCTATGGATCCTGCGAAGCTCTCTGCTGTCCTGCAATGGTCCGAACCTCATTCCTTGAAGGCGGTGCAACGCTTCTTAGGATTCATAAATTATTACAGGCAGTTCATACCCCATTTTTCTACTTTGGTGGCCCCTTTGGTGGCCTTGACTAAGAAAGGTGCTAATCCCAAAGCCTGGTCTACTGAGACATCTCAGGCTTTTGAGGCAGTAAAAAGACACTTTTCAACTGCTCCCGTTCTTCAAAGACCCGATGAGAGTAAGCCCTTCCTCTTAGAGGTTGATGCCTCTTCAGTGGGTGCTGGTGCGGTCTTGTATCAAAAGAACGGTGCAGGTAGAAAAAGGCCGTGTTTCTTCTTTGCTAAAACCTTTTCACCGGCAGAGAGAAACTATACCATTGGGGATAGGGAACTGCTCGCCTTGAGATTAGCCTTGGAGGAGTGGCGTCACTTGCTGGAAGGAGCGAAACATCCTTTCCAGGTCTATACAGACCATAAGAATCTGACGTACTTACAAACCGCTCAGCGTCTGAATCCTCGCCAAGCCCGCTGGTCCTTGTTTTTCTCCCGCTTTCACTTCTCCATCAACTATTTGTCTGGGAGTAAGAATAACAAGGCAGACGCCCTGTCTCGCTCTATGCTTTCTACCCAGGAAGAGATTGACGAACCTCGTATTATCCTTCCCTCCAGGGTTTTTCATACGCTCTCCCCTGTGACGTTAGACCAAATCCCACCGGGCAAGACCTTTGTTCCGCCTGATCGACAGAATGATATACTGTCATGGGCCCACACCTCAAAGGTGGGTGGGCATTTTGGTATTAGGCGGACACGAGAGTTACTGGAGAGGTGGTATTGGTGGCCACACTTAGCCAGCCACGTCAAGAGATATGTCGGTTCCTGCTACTCGTGTGCTCGCAACCGTCCATTACGGCAGAGACCGGCTGGGCTCTTGCATCCTTTACCAGTGCCAGATAGACCATGGGAGGTGGTAGGCATGGACTTTGTGGGTGATCTTCCATGTTCACAGGGACATAGATTTGTGTGGGTCATTACGGACCATTTCTCCCGGATGGTTCATCTCGTACCGTTATCGAGAATCCCATCTTCCAGGGTACTAGCCAAACTATTCCTCAAACATGTCTTTAGGCTTCACGGGATGCCAGATCGTATCATTTGTGATAGAGGCCCGCAATTTACTTCCCGTTTCTGGCGAGATCTTTGTAGCCTTCTGCAAATTGAGTTGAATCTCTCTTCGGCATACCATCCGGAGACTAATGGTTTGGTTGAACGTACCAATCAATCTATGATTATATACCTTCGACACTTTGTTGCTGAGAACCACGATAACTGGTCCTCCCTCCTTCCCTGGGCAGAATTTGCCCTTAACAATTCGCTGGCTGAGGCCACTGGGCAGACACCGTTCGTACTCAATAATGGGCAACACCCTAGGGTACCGGTACCGTTTCCCGCTGCTGCACCTCCTCCTCTTGTGGCCGACTGGGCAACTAATGCCAGAGAGGTTTGGGATCGGACTCAAGAGTCGATCCAAGCAGCTAAGGACCGTATGAAGACGGTGTCCGATCGGTTTCGTCGCCCGGCTCCTGTCTTTTCTCCAGGGGACTTTGTGTGGCTCTCTGCAAAACACGTGAGACTTAGAGTGAGCTCTGTCAAATTTGCTCCTCGCTTCCTGGGTCCTTATGAGGTTCTTCGACAGGTAAATCCTGTAGTCTATCAATTGAAGTTACCTGTCCATCTTAGGATTCATGACAAATTCCATGTCTCACTGCTAAAGCCGGCTATTTTACCTCACGCTCGTGAAGTGCACTCTCCTGCCTCTGATTCCTCTCGCTCTAGCTATGAGGTACGAGCCATAGTTGGTTCTAAGATGGTTAGAGGGCGCAAGTTCTTCTTGATAGATTGGGAGGGCTATGGCCCGGAACATCGCTCTTGGGAGCCTGAGGAGGCTGTCCATGCTCCCGACTTAGTTGCCGATTACCTGCGTCGCCGGGAGGGGGGCCCTTGATGGGGAGGTACTGTTACGGTTGCTGCGAGCACTGGAGACTATGTCCAGATTTCTTGCTACTGCACATGTGCGAGCGCTGGAGACTAAGTCCAGATTTCTTGCTACTGCACATGTGCGAGCGCCGGAGACTAAGTCCAATCTTGGAGCCATTGCACATGTGCGGGTGACATCATCGCTGACACGAGGTCACATGTCTCTGACACCTTCTATGCCGATTGGTCGCTGGTCATGTGCTTGTGACGTCTTGCTTGGTGATAGGCCAGCATGACGTCACTCCTGTCGTTCTGGCAGCGGATTGGCTCTGGTGTCCTCCATCTTGGATGAGGCACAGAGTCTATATAAGACCCTGACACACGCCGCATGGTGCTCAGTCCTCTTGGTTCATGCATATGAGTAGACGCTCTGTGCGCGTTCCTCTAGGCATTCCTCTGTCTATGCTAGGTGAGCGCTACCGGCAGGGTAACGTTCTTATACCTTACAGCTTTGGCTGCTGTCCGTATCCTTACCTCTTAGGGGAGCGGACATAGGCAGGTGCCTGAGGCACATGGTCTGGCTGGGCCTTGTGATTCTACTCGTAGGTGGACGTTGCCGCTAGGGTAACGTTCCTTATACTGCGTCTGGCAGTTGTTCGTATCCTCGCACACTAGGGGAGCGAACAGAGGTAGGAGCTTTGTGCGGCTTACGCTGCTGTTCGTCTCTTTTGCACCACTAGAAGAGCGGACCTAGGCAGGTGCCATATCTAGTGGTTCGTGTCCTCGCACACTAGTGGAGCGAACGCAGGTAGGAGCTTTGTGCGGCTTACGCTGCTGTTCGTCTCTTTTGCACCACTAGAAGAGCGGACCTAGGTAGGTGCCATTTCGCACACATTGCCTTTGTCTCTGTGATTATTAACAGAGATCATTCCACACACCCTCCAAGTAAGGGAGGAATTGTTTTACTTACTTATTATATCCTTCTGTGAGTTAACAGAGGTATTGCACTCTGCCATAGTCTGCAGCAAAGTCTTTGCACGGTGGACCCTGACTGTCTGATACTCCTTTCGGTTATTATCAGACAGCCCCCCGTAACACTATCTATCTAGGATTCTATCTATCTATCTATCTATCTATCTATCTAGGATTCTATCTATCTATCTATCTATCTAGGATTCTATCTATCTATCTATCTAGGATTCTATCTATCTATCTATCTAGGATTCTATCTATCTATCTAGGATTCTATCTATCTATCTATCTATCTAGGATTCTATCTATCTATCTATCTAGGATTCTATCTATCTATCTATCTATCTATCTATCTATCTATCTATCTATCTATCTAGGATTCTATCTATCTATCTATCTATCTAGGATTCTATCTATCTATCTATCTATCTAGGATTCTATCTATCTATCTATCTATCTAGGATTCTATCTATCTATCTATCTATCTATCTATCTATCTAGGATTCTATCTATCTATCTATCTATCTATCTAGGATTCTATCTATCTATCTATCTAGGATTCTATCTATCTATCTATCTATCTATCTATCTAGGATTCTATCTATCTATCTATCTAGGATTCTATCTATCTATCTATCTAGGATTCTATCTATCTATCTATCTAGGATTCTATCTATCTATCTATCTATCTATCTATCTAGGATTCTATCTATCTATCTATCAAGGATTCTCTCTATCTATCTATCTATCTAGGATTCTATCTATCTATCTATCTATCTATCTATCTATCTATCTATCTATCTAGGATTCTATCTATCTATCTATCTATCTATCTAGGATTCTATCTGTCTATCTATCTATCTATCTATCTATCTATCTAGGATTCTATCTATCTATCTATCTATCTAGGATTCTATCTATCTATCTATCTATCTATCTATCTATCTATCTATCTAGGATTCTATCTATCTATCTATCTAGGATTCTATCTATCTATCTATCTAGGATTCTATCTATCTAGGATTCTATCTATCTATCTATCTATCTATCTATCTATCTATCTATCTATCTAGGATTCTATCTATCTATCTATCTATCTATCTATCTATCTATCTAGGATTCTATCTATCTATCTATCTATCTAGGATTCTCTCTATCTATCTATCTATCTAGGATTCTATCTATCTATCTATCTAGGATTCTATCTATCTATCTATCTATCTATCTAGGATTCTATCTATCTATCTATCTATCTATCTATCTATCTAGGATTCTATCTATCTATCTATCTATCTATCTATCTAGGATTCTATCTATCTATCTAGGATTCTATCTATCTATCTATCTAGGATTCTCTCTATCTATCTATCTATCTATCTAGGATTCTATCTATCTATCTAGGATTCTATCTATCTATCTATCTATCTAGGATTCTATCTATCTATCTATCTATCTAGGATTCTATCTATCTAGGATTCTCTCTATCTATCTATCTATCTATCTAGGATTCTATCTATCTATCTAGGATTCTATCTATCTATCTATCTATCTATCTATCTATCTAGGATTCTATCTATCTATCTATCTATCTAGGATTCTATCTATCTATCTATCTATCTATCTATCTATCTATCTAGGATTCTATCTATCTATCTATCTATCTATCTATCTAGGATTCTATCTATCTATCTATCTAGGATTCTATCTATCTATCTATCTAGGATTCTATCTATCTATCTAGGATTCTATCTATCTATCTAGGATTCTATCTATCTATCTATCTAGGATTCTATCTATCTATCTATCTATCTATCTATCTAGGATTCTATCTATCTATCTATCTATCTAGGATTCTATCTATCTATCTATCTATCTAGGATTCTATCTATCTATCTATCTATCTAGGATTCTATCTATCTATCTATCTATCTATCTATCTAGGATTCTATCTATCTATCTATATATCTAGGATTCTATCTATCTATCTATCTAGGATTCTATCTATCTATCTATCTATCTAGGATTCTATCTATCTATCTATCTAGGATTCTATCTATCTATCTATCTAGGATTCTATCTATCTATCTATCTATCTATCTAGGATTCTATCTATCTATCTATCAAGGATTCTCTCTATCTATCTATCTATCTAGGATTCTATCTATCTATCTATCTATCTATCTATCTATCTAGGATTCTATCTATCTATCTATCTATCTAGGATTCTATCTGTCTATCTATCTATCTATCTATCTATCTATCTATCTAGGATTCTATCTATCTATCTATCTATCTAGGATTCTATCTATCTATCTATCTATCTATCTATCTATCTAGGATTCTATCTATCTATCTATCTAGGATTCTATCTATCTATCTATCTAGGATTCTATCTATCTAGGATTCTATCTATCTATCTATCTATCTATCTATCTAGGATTCTATCTATCTATCTATCTATCTATCTAGGATTCTATCTATCTATCTATCTATCTAGGATTCTCTCTATCTATCTATCTATCTATCTAGGATTCTATCTATCTATCTATCTAGGATTCTATCTATCTATCTATCTATCTATCTAGGATTCTATCTATCTATCTATCTATCTATCTATCTAGGATTCTATCTATCTATCTATCTATCTAGGATTCTATCTATCTATCTAGGATTCTATCTATCTATCTATCTAGGATTCTCTCTATCTATCTATCTATCTATCTATCTAGGATTCTATCTATCTATCTAGGATTCTATCTATCTATCTATCTATCTAGGATTCTATCTATCTATCTATCTATCTAGGATTCTATCTATCTAGGATTCTCTCTATCTATCTATCTATCTATCTATCTAGGATTCTATCTATCTATCTAGGATTCTATCTATCTATCTATCTATCTATCTATCTATCTATCTATCTATCTAGGATTCTATCTATCTATCTATCTATCTATCTATCTAGGATTCTATCTATCTATCTATCTATCTAGGATTCTATCTATCTATCTATCTATCTATCTATCTATCTATCTAGGATTCTATCTATCTATCTATCTAGGATTCTCTCTATCTATCTATCTATCTATCTATCTATCTATCTATCTAGGATTCTATCTATCTATCTAGGATTCTATCTATCTATCTATCTATCTATCTATCTATCTATCTAGGATTCTATCTATCTATCTATCTATCTATCTAGGATTCTATCTATCTATCTATCTAGGATTCTATCTATCTATCTATCTAGGATTCTATCTATCTAGGATTCTATCTATCTATCTATCTAGGATTCTATCTATCTATCTATCTAGGATTCTATCTATCTAGGATTCTATCTATCTATCTATCTAGGATTCTATCTATCTATCTATCTATCTATCTATCTATCTATCTAGGATTCTATCTATCTATCTATCTATCTATCTAGGATTCTATCTATCTATCTATCTATCTAGGATTCTATCTATCTATCTATCTATCTAGGATTCTATCTATCTATCTATCTAGGATTCTATCTATCTATCTAGGATTCTATCTATCTATCTATCTAGGATTCTATCTATCTATCTATCTAGGATTCTATCTATCTATCTAGGATTCTATCTATCTATCTATCTATCTAGGATTCTATCTATCTATCTATCTATGATTCTATCTATCTATCTATCTATCTAGGATTCTATCTATCTATCTATCTATCTAGGATTCTATCTATCTATCTATCTAGGATTCTATCTATCTATCTATCTATCTATCTATCTATCTATCTATCTATCTATCTAGGATTCTATCTATCTATCTATCTAGGATTCTATCTATCTATCTATCTAGGATTCTCTCTATCTATCTATCTATCTAGGATTCTATCTATCTATCTATCTAGGATTCTCTCTATCTATCTATCTATCTATCTAGGATTCTATCTATCTATCTATCTATCTAGGATTCTATATATCTATCTATCTAGGATTCTATCTATCTATCTATCTAGGATTCTATCTATCTATCTATCTATCTATCTAGGATTCTATCTATCTATCTATCTATCTATCTAGGATTCTATCTATCTATCTATCTATCTATCTATCTATCTATCTAAGATTCTATCTATCTATCTATCTATCTATCTATCTATCTATCTATCTAGGATTCTCTCTATCTATCTATCTATCTAGGATTCTCTCTATCTATCTATCTATCTAGGATTCTATCTATCTATCTATCTATCTATCTATCTATCTATCTATCTAGGATTCTATCTATCTATCTATCTATCTATCTAGGATTCTATCTATCTATCTATCTATCTAGGATTCTCTCTATCTATCTATCTATCTAGGATTCTATCTATCTATCTATCTAGGATTCTCTCTATCTATCTAGGATTCTATCTATCTATCCCTCTATCTATCTAGGATTCTGTCTATCTATCTATCTAGGATTCTCTCTATCTATCTATCTAGGATTCTATCTATCTATCTATCTATCTAGGATTCTATCTATCTATCCCTCTATCTATCTATCTATCTAGGATTCTATCTATCTATCTATCTATCTATCTATCTAGGATTCTATCTATCTATCTAGGATTCTATCTATCTATCTATCTATCTATCTATCTATCTATCTATCTATCTAGGATTCTCTCTATCTATCTATCTATCTATCTAGGATTCTCTCTATCTATCTATCTATCTAGGATTCTATCTATCTATCTATCTATCTATCTATCTATCTATCTATCTATCTAGGATTCTATCTATCTATCTATCTATCTATCTATCTATCTATCTAGGATTCTATCTATCTATCCCTCTATCTATCTATGATTCTATCTATCTATCTATCTATCTAGGATTCTATCTATCTATCTATCTATCTATCTATCTAGGATTCTATCTATCTATCTATCTATCTAGGATTCTATCTATCTATCTATCTAGGATTCTATCTATCTATCCCTCTATCTATCTATGATTCTATCTATCTATCTATCTAGGATTCTATCTATCTATCTATCTATCTATCTAAGATTCTATCTATCTATCTATCTATCTAGGATTCTATCTATCTATCTATCTATCTATCTACAAGTAAAATATATCTTTGTACCGTGTTAGCCAGTAGGATTCTATCTATCTATCCCTCTATCTATCTATGATTCTATCTATCTATCTAGGATTCTATCTATCTATCTATCTATCTATCTATCTATCTACGATTCTATCTATCTATCTATCTATCTATCTAGGATTCTATCTATCTATCTATCTATCTAGGATTCTATCTATCTATCTATCTAGGATTCTATCTATCTATCTATCTAGGATTCTATCTATCTATCTATCTATCTAGGATTCTCTCTATCTATCTATCTATCTATCTAGGATTCTATCTATCTATCTATCTATCTATCTATCTATCTATCTAGGATTCTATCTATCTATCTATCTATCTAGGATTCTATCTATCTATCTATCTAGGATTCTCTCTATCTATCTATCTATCTAGGATTCTATCTATCTATCTATCTATCTAGGATTCTCTCTATCTATCTATCTATCTAGGATTCTATCTATCTATCTATCTATCTATCTAGGATTCTATCTATCTATCCCTCTATCTATCTATGATTCTATCTATCTATCTATCTATCTAGGATTCTATCTATCTATCTATCTAGGATTCTATCTATCTATCTATCTAGGATTCTCTCTATCTATCTATCTAGGATTCTATCTATCTATCTAGGATTCTATCTATCTATCTATCTAGGATTCTCTCTATCTATCTATCTATCTAGGATTCTATCTATCTATCCCTCTATCTATCTATGATTCTATCTATCTATCTATCTATCTATCTATCTATCTAGGATTCTATCTATCTATCTATCTATCTAGGATTCTATCTATCTATCTATCTATCTATCTATCTAGGATTCTATCTATCTATCTATCTATCTATCTAGGATTCTATCTATCTATCTAGGATTCTATCTATCTATCTCTCTAGGATTCTATCTATCTATCTATCTATCTATCTATCTATCTAGGATTCTATCTATCTATCTATCTATCTATCTATCTAGGATTCTATCTATCTATCTATCTATCTAGGATTCTATCTATCTATCTATCTATCTATCTATCTATCTATCTAGGATTCTATCTATCTATCTATCTAGGATTCTATCTATCTATCTATCTATCTAGGATTCTATCTATCTATCTATCTAGGATTCTATCTATCTATCTATCTAGGATTCTATCTATCTATCTATCTAGGATTCTATCTATCTATCCCTCTATCTATCTATGATTCTATCTATCTAGGATTCTATCTATCTATCTATCTATCTATCTAGGATTCTATCTATCTATCTATCTATCTAGGATTCTATCTATCTATCTATCTAGGATTCTTTCTATCTATCCCTCTATCTATCTATGATTCTATCTATCTATCTATCTATCTATCTAGGATTCTCTCTATCTATCTATCTATCTAGGATTCTATCTATCTATCTATCTAGGATTCTCTCTATCTATCTATCTATCTAGGATTCTATCTATCTATCTATCTATCTAGGATTCTATCTATCTATCTATCTATCTAGGATTCTATCTATCTATCTATCTAGGATTCTCTCTATCTATCTATCTATCTAGGATTCTATCTATCTATCTATCTAGGATTCTATCTATCTATCTATCTATCTAGGATTCTATCTATCTATCTATCTATCTATCTATCTATCTATCTATCTAGGATTCTCTCTATCTATCTAGGATTCTCTCTATCTATCTATGATTCTATCTATCTATCTATCTATCTATCTAGGATTCTATCTATCTATCTATCTATCTATCTAGGATTCTATCTATCTATCTATCTATCTAGGATTCTCTCTATCTATCTATCTATCTAGGATTCTATCTATCTATCTATCTAGGATTCTATCTATCTATCTATCTATCTAGGATTCTATCTATCTATCTATCTATCTATCTATCTATCTATCTATCTAGGATTCTCTCTATCTATCTAGGATTCTCTCTATCTATCTATCTATCTATCTATCTAGGATTCTATCTATCTATCTATCTATCTATCTAGGATTCTATCTATCTATCTATCTATCTAGGATTCTATCTATCTATCCCTCTATCTATCTATGATTCTATCTATCTATCTATCTATCTATCTAGGATTCTATCTATCTATCTATCTATCTAGGATTCTATCTATCTATCTATCTAGGATTCTATCTATCTATCTATCTAGGATTCTATCTATCTATCTATCTATCTATCTAGGATTCTATCTATCTATCCCTCTATCTATCTATGATTCTATCTATCTATCTATCTAGGATTCTATCTATCTATCTATCTATCTAGGATTCTATCTATCTATCTATCTAGGATTCTTTCTATCTATCCCTCTATCTATCTATGATTCTATCTATCTATCTATCTATCTATCTAAGATTCTATCTATCTATCTATCTAGGATTCTCTCTATCTATCTATCTATCTAGGATTCTATCTATCTATCTATCTAGGATTCTATCTATCTATCTATCTAAGATTCTATCTATCTATCTATCTAGGATTCTATCTATCTATCTATCTATCTATCTATCTAGGATTCTATCTATCTATCTATCTATCTAGGATTCTATCTATCTATCTATCTATCTAGGATTCTATCTATCTATCTATCTATCTAGGATTCTATCTATCTATCTATCTATCTATCTAGGATTCTATCTATCTATCTATCTATCTATCTATCTATCTAGGATTCTATCTATCTATCTATCTAGGATTCTTTCTTTCTATCCCTCTATCTATCTATGATTCTATCTATCTATCTATCTATCTAGGATTCTATCTATCTATCCCTCTATTTATCTATGATTCTATCTATCTATCTATCTAGGATTCTATCTATCTATCTATCTAGGATTCTATCTATCTATCTATCTATCTATCTATCTAGGATTCTATCTATCTATCTATCTATCTAGGATTCTATCTATCTATCTATCTATCTATCTAGGATTCTATCTATCTATCTATCTATCTATCTAGGATTCTATCTATCTATCTATCTATCTATCTAAGATTCTATCTATCTATCCCTCTATCTATCTATGATTCTATCTATCTATCTATCTATCTAGGATTCTATCTATCTATCTATCTATCTAGGATTCTATCTATCTATCTATCTAGGATTCTTTCTATCTATCCCTCTATCTATCTATGATTCTATCTATCTATCTATCTAGGATTCTATCTATCTATCTATCTAGGATTCTCTCTATCTATCTATCTATCTATCTAGGATTCTATCTATCTATCTATCTATCTAGGATTCTATCTATCTATCTAGGATTCTCTCTATCTATCTATCTATCTATCTAGGATTCTATCTATCTATCTATCTATCTATCTAGGATTCTATCTATCTATCTATCTAGGATTCTCTCTATCTATCTATCTATCTAGGATTCTATCTATCTATCTATCTATCTATCTAGGATTCTATCTATCTATCTATCTATCTATCTAGGATTCTATCTATCTATCTATCTAGGATTCTATCTATCTATCTATCTATCTATCTAGGATTCTATCTATCTATCTATCTATGATTCTATCAATCAATCTATCTATCTATCTATCTATCTATCTATCTAGGATTCTATCTATCTATCTATCTATCTAGGATTCTATCTATCTATCTATCTAGGATTCTTTCTATCTATCCCTCTATCTATCTATGATTCTATCTATCTATCTATCTATCTAGGATTCTATCTATCTATCCCTCTATTTATCTATGATTCTATCTATCTATCTATCTATGATTCTATCTATCTATCTATCTATCTATCTAGGATTCTATCTATCTATCTAGGATTCTATCTATCTATCTATCTATCTATCCCTCTATTTATCTATCTATCTATCTAGGATTCTATCTATCTATCTATCTATCTATCTAGGATTCTATCTATCTATCCCTCTATCTATCTATGATTCTATCTATCTATCTATCTATCTATCTAGGATTCTATCTATCTATCTATCTAGGATTCTATCTATCTATCTATCTATCTATCTATCTATCTAGGATTCTATCTATCTATCTATCTATCTATCTATCTATCTATCTATCTATCTATCTAGGATTCTATCTATCTATCTATCTATCTATCTATCTATCTATCTATCTATCTATCTATGATTCTATCTATCTATCTATCTATCTATCTATCTAGGATTCTATCTATCTATCTATCTATCTATCTAGGATTCTATCTATCTATCTATCTAGGATTCTATCTATCTATCTATCTATCTATCTAGGATTCTATCTATCTATCTATCTAGGATTCTATCTATCTATCAAATCAAATCAAATCAAATCAAATAAGCTTTATTGGCAGGACCAAATACAAATTAGTTTTGCCAAAGCAAGTGTACATTAGGGACTGGGGCTGTGGGGATGGTGGGTGGGGACTGTAGGAAGGATGGATGGGGCACATCCAGGGTGGGGACTGTGGGGGCACTTCTAGGATGGGGGCTATGGAAGTCCATGGCTTATGATGGGGGCATATCCACGGTGGGACTGTGGTAACGGTGGATGGGACATATCCAGGGTGGGGATTGGGGGGCCACATCTGGGATGGGGGGCTATGGAAGTCCATGGCTTATCATAGTTCTCTTTCTCGAAGTCTATGGCATTCGCTCACATACTGCGCTGCTATCTCCACTGCGCTCTCTTCTTCCCCCAGCAGGATATATATTTTCTCTTCCTCCTTCATGGAGCTGAAATCCGGGAAGAGATGGGAGAGTCTCCTGAAGTGAGTGTCCCTCACTGCTGAGTACTTGGTGCAGTGTAGCAGGAAGTGGGTTTCATCCTCCAGGGCCTCCAGGTCACAGTGTTGGCACAGTCTGTCCTCCCTGGGCTTGTAGCTCTGCTTGTGACGGCCGGATTCGATGGCTAGACTGTGGGCACTGAGTCTATATCGGCTCAGGGTCCTGCGGTCTCTGGGGTCCGGGAGTTTCTCCAGATATGGGGCCAGTCTGTAGTCTCTCTGTAGTCTCTGGTACGTGGTCAGTTTCTGTGAGGTGTTGATGTCGGTCCTCCAGTCACTGACATACCTCTCCTGGCCCTCGTCTACCTGATTCTGGTTCTTGTCAGGCTGCTGTGATTGGTTATTTTGTCCAGTTGGGTTTGGGAGAGCTGTGCCAGGGGTCCTGGTTCATCTGGCCCACGTATATATATCAGAGCTTTGTGGTGATGGGAGCTTGGATTGCTCCTCTGTAGGTGAGCCTGAAATGATAGTGCCCTCTTCAGAGCTGCTAGGTGTAGAGGGAATCTGCCCAGCTCAGCTCGACAGGCGCTGTTGGAGGTGCTTCGATGGACCTGGAGAAGGTGCTTACAGAATTCCAGGTGGAATATTTCTGTTGGGCTGGAATCCCACCTTGACCAATCTGGGTAAGTGTGAGGGCCCCAGACTTCGCTGCCGTACAGGAGGATTGGGGCAATGATGGAATCGAAGATTTTTAGCCAGACCCTCACTGGTGGCTTCAGATGATACAATTTCCTTCGGATGGCATAAAAGGTTTTGCAGGCCTTGTTTTTCAGGGTCTCTATGGCTTGTTTGAAGCTCCCTGACTGGTGAATTTCCAGGCCCAAGTAGGTGTATTTGTCTGTTCCTGTTAGAGTGCAGCCGTTTAGGACAAATGAAGGATGCTGGTCAAATCTTCTTTTTCTCTTCTGGAACACCATGATGTTGGTTTTCTTTAGATTGATCGGTAGTGCCCATGTGGAGCTGAATTTCTCCAAGATTTGTAGGTTGTCTTGGAGACCTTTCTCGGTTGGTGACACCAGCAGTAGGTCATCTGCATAGAGCAAGAATTTCACCTGGGCATCATGGAGTGTGAGACCTGGAGCAGGTGAAGATTCTAGAGCAGTAGCCAGCTCATTGATGTAAATATTGAAGAGCGTTGGACTTAGGCTGCAGCCCTGTCTGACTCCTCGGCTCTGCTGGAAATAAGCCGTTCTTCTACCGTTCACACTCACGCTGCAGAGGTTCTCGGTGTAGGAGCTTTTGATGACATCATAGGTCTTTCCTCCTATTCCGCTTTCCAGCATTTTTAAGAACAAGCCCGGGTGCCACACTGAGTCAAAGGCCTTTTTAAAGTCTACAAAGCAGGCGTATATCTTCCCATGCTTTGTATTGTGGACGTGGCTCTGAATGAGACTGTGCAGGGTGTAGATGTGGTCCGTGGTGCGGTGGTTTGGCACGAACCCTGCTTGGCTTTTGCTCAAGACATTGTGCTCGGTAAGGAAACTGATGATCCTTTTGTTTAGGATGCTGTTGAACAGTTTTCCCAAGTTACTGCTGACACATATGCCTCTGTAGTTGGCAGGGTCATACCTGTCCCCACTCTTGTGGATCGGTGTAATGAGTCCTTGGTTCCAGGTACGAGGGAAGTAACCAGCACTCAGCACAATGTTGAACAGTTTAACCATTGCAGCTTGAATTTCTGGTGGGCTGTACTTCAACATCTCTGGGGGGATTCCATCCAGACCACTAGATTTTTTACACTTTATGGAAGTGATTTTCTCTGCAACTTCCTGTAATGTAATTGGTGTGTCCAGTGGGTTTTGGAAGTTTTTGATTTTCTCTTCCATTGCCTTTAGTTTTGATGTTATGTTTTCCTGCTCTTGGCTTAGTCCTTCTTTTGGGATGTCTTTGTAGAGGTCTCTGAAGTACTGGAGCCAGATGTTGCCATTTTGGATATGGGTGTCATTCTTTTTCTTGCTCTTTGTGTCCATGTGGTTCCATATTTCCCAGAAGGAGTTGTCTTGGAGGGCGTCTTGGAGTTGGCTAAGTTTGGTAGAGATGTAGCTCTGCTTCTTCCTCCTGAGGATGGTTTTGTACTGCTTTTGTATGGTGTCATAGGCTTCCCTCAGGTCTGGGTTGTTGGGGTCTCTGTGTTTATTGTTTGAGGCTGTTCTCAGGGTCTTTCGAACGGCTTTACACTCTTTGTCAAACCAACCATTGATCTGCTTTTCTTTTGGCCTCTTGTAGTTGACTTGTTTGAGGTCGGACAATTTGGCCATGGTGTGGAATATTTTGTTGAGGTCTTTTGCAGCTTGATTCACTCCTTCTGGGTTTGACTTATACTTGTAGCTGTAGAAGTTGTGGAGCATCTCCTGTAATTCCGGTCTGTTGGGAGCCTCTTTATATTTTATTTCTGACGTCTTGGACCATTTATAGGATGGAGGTCGCTTGTAGAGGCTGCTCTGCTGTGGCTTTTGTGTGGATGGTTTCTCTGTAGATTTCATGTACAGGAGAAGTTGGCTGTGGTCTGACAGGTGCGTTTGTGGGGTGACTATTAAGGCGCTAATATTTGCCGGGTCCATATCTGTAATGGCGTAGTCTACTACACTCCTTCCTACATGGGAGTTTAGTGTATATCTTCCCAGTGAGTCTCCCTTTGTACGTCCATTAAGAATATGAAGACCTAAACTTTTACATAAGTTCAGGAGCTTTTTGCCACTTTTGTTGACTGTACTGTCATAGCTGTTTCTCTCTGAGTGTTCTGAGTCGTGACTGTCATTCTCTGCCCCAAATATGTAGATGTTTCCATCTGTGGTCAGAAAGTCTTTTTCTCTCCCTGTTCTTGCATTGAGGTCTCCAAAGATGAGAACTTTGCCCAGGACCTGATAATGGGTGGCTTCTTCTTGTAAGATCTCAAAGCTGTCTGGATTGAAGTAGGGGGACTCTGGCGGTGGTATATAGGTGGTGCAGAGGTAGACATCGGACTGAGAGGTGAGGATGGAGCTGCTGATTCTGATCCATATGTGGCTGCCTCCTCTCTTCACTGGTGTGATGTACTGGTGGAGCTCTTCTTTATACCAGATCAATATTCCTCCTGAGCAGCGGCCCTGTTTGGTGTTTTTATTTTTAAGGGCAGGGACAGAGATTTCTCTGTATCCGATTGGCACCAGAGGTTCGTTTTCAGCTTTGGTCCATGTTTCCAGGAGGATCTGAATGTCTATATTTTTCAGTCTTTGAATAAAGTCGGGGTCATTTGTTTTACATCCAAAGGCCGAGGTGCTCAGGCCTTGGATGTTCCAGCTGCTGATTGTGAATGAGGTCATTTTTTTTTTTTTTTATATTATACCTCATGTGTATATACCTTGTAATGAGTGCGGCTGTGTAAGACACTCTGGATTTACGACTGGTTTATAGGTGTGTTAGATCCAGTCACATTAGTTTCCTGCACAATGTGCTGAGCAGGGTTCTAATCTCTTCCATATCTCTGCCCTGCATGTCTCTGTGTGGGGCTGATGGTCCCCTCCATGGTGGTCTCCTCCTCTGATGGCCCGATGTTGGGTGAAGGGCTTTGTTTCTGTCCTCCTGTGATGAAATTGGGGTTTCCTGTCTTTTTATTGTTGGGGGTCTTTCCATGGGTTTGTTGTTGTTGTTGAGTCCAGGCATGGGGTCTCTGTTTAGTATAATGTCCTTCAGCTCTTTGGCCAGTAGGCTGACCCCTTGTTTGTTTAGGTGCTTGTAGTCATAGAGGTGTTGGTGATTTATAGAGGGGTGTTGTGCCAGGATCACGTCGGGCACAGCCTTGATTCTGGTGGTCAGGTCCGTGTTGATGTTCTGGATAGTTTGGCTTGATACATCATTTCTTGGGAGCAGAGATGATAGAATTATTTTGCTGTCCGGGAATTTTAGTTTTGCCGTCTTTGCTAGTTGGGTCAGTTGTCCTGCGATCTGCTGGTGTTGGGCTGGCAGATTGTTTGTTCCTGTGTGTATAAAAATATGATTTGGGCTTGTAAACCGTGGGGTATTGATGACGGCTGTCACCTGCTCAATAGTTGCACAGCGGATTTGTTTGACCCTTTTGCCTGGGAATAGTCGCAGTGTATTCAGGTATTTCCCATTTGAGTCCATTATTAGGATGGTATCAAAACTTTGTGAGGTCACGGGTGGGGTACGTGGGTGAAGCTGGGGGTCTGTGCTGGAGATTTTGCTGGTGGCTGGTTCTCTTCTCTTTTCTGTTTTTCTGGTTTGTGGTTCACTTATGTTATTTTCAGGAGCATTCATATTGTTGGAGTTATTTGGTATCTCAGTGTCCTGGTCAGTGGAGGCCATTGTGTCTGTACTGGTGTTAGTTACCATAGCTCCCTCCTGGCCAGTGGGGGCCATGTTGTCTTCACTCCTCTGTGTTTCTATGGCGTCCTCCTGTTTCAGGCGTCCAGGAGTCTTCAGCTCTGTTATCTCCAGTCTCAGTTGGGCATTTTCTTGCTGCAGTTCACACATTTTGCTTCTTATTTCCTGCAGGGCCACCCTGTATTCACATCTCAGTTTGTTTATCTCTTTCATTACTTGGTCATTTGCATTTCTGTCACCAAGGTTTCTTTGAAGTTCTTCTTTAAATTGTATAAAGTCTCTTTCTAGTTGAGATAAACAGTCTCTGAGGGTCTCTGGTGAAGGGTGTGAAGTGTTGGGGGCTGCAGTTCTGTCTCTGGAGGTCTCTGTAGAGGTGATGGTGGCTGCTGGGGTTTGTTGTTCTTTGCAATTTTGTGCCTGGAGTTTAATTTGAGAAAAGCGGTCTTTAAATTTCTGTAAGTTTTCCTCAGTCCCTTGTACCATGATTGTGCCATTATTATACACGTTTATGGTCAGTGAGTTGGTCTCGTCTTCTTTTTGGTTTCTAATTCTGATCTGCCGGCCCTTATTAATGCCGTTATTGTATGTATGCTTATATTGTTTGCACAGAGCGGTGTGCCAGGCTAAGGGTTGGTCTGTGAAAAATAATAAATTGGTTTTTCTTTTATCTTTCTCTTTAGAGGTAAAATCAGTAAAGAGGGTCTCTGGATCTTCTCTAATCTTTGCATGTTTTATGGCTTTTTGCGCATGAATGCTTTTCTGCCCTTCAGAGTATGTGATTTCCAGAGTTTGTGACCCCCTGGTGTCCCGTGTCTCCAGCTCTGCTCTCTGCCCAGTTACTTGTATTACATTTATTTCTTCCATTTTTATAGTAATCCTTATTTATCAGAGATGTAATTACAGCACTGTCTGTAGGTTGTGGTATGGATGGAGGATGGTCCTACCTTTTGGATGTGCAGATCTCTGGGAGTCAGTCTGGAGTCCTCCTGTTGTATGTGATCTGTCCTTCAACAGGTTTTTTCTTATGTCCTTTAAATCCTCTATTTCCTCTTTTTTCATAAAAATCTTTAGTCCAGCTCAGTCCAGCTCACTTTCCTCTTCCACGGAGTCCAATTTTTCCAGGTTTTGTCTTACTGTTTGCTCATTACAAGGTATAAATGATGAAAAACTCAGGAGCTCATCTTCGATGCTGCTTACTCCTAGGAATGGTGGGCGGGATCTATCTATCTATCTAGGATTCTATCTATCTATCTATCTATCTAGGATTCTCTCTATCTATCTATCTATCTAGGATTCTATCTATCTATCCCTCTATCTATCTATGATTCTATCTATCTATCTATCTATCTATCTAGGATTCTATCTATCTATCCCTCTATCTATCTAGGATTCTATCTATCTATCTATCTATCTATCTAGGATTCTATCTATCTATCTATCTATCTAGGATTCTATCTATCTATCTATCTATCTATCTATCTATCTATCTAGGATTCTATCTATCTATCTAGGATTCTATCTATCTATCTATCTAGGATTCTATCTATCTATCTATCTATCTAGGATTCTATCTATCTATCTATCTATCTATCTATCTATCTATCTATCTATCTATCTAGGATTCTATCTATCTATCTATCTATCTATCTATCTATCTATCTAGGATTCTATCTATCTATCTATCTATCTATCTAGGATTCTATCTATCTATCTATCTAGGATTCTATCTATCTATCTATCTATCTATCTATCTATCTAGGATTCTATCTATCTATCTATCTATCTATCTATCTAGGATTCTATCTATCTATCTATCTAGGATTCTATCTATCTATCTATCTATCTATCTAGGATTCTCTCTATCTATCTATCTATCTAGGATTCTATCTATCTATCTATCTAGGATTCTATCTATCTATCTATCTATCTATCTAGGATTCTATCTATCTATCTATCTATCTAGGATTCTATCTATCTATCTATCTATCTAGGATTCTATCTATCTATCTATCTAGGATTCTATCTATCTATCTATCTATCTAGGATTCTCTCTATCTATCTATCTATCTAGGATTCTATCTATCTATCTAGGATTCTATCTATCTATCTATCTATCTATCTATCTATCTATCTAGGATTCTATCTATCTATCTATCTATCTATCTAGGATTCTATCTATCTATCTATCTATCTATCTAGGATTCTATCTATCTATCTATCTAGGATTCTATCTATCTATCTATCTATCTATCTATCTATCTATCTAGGATTCTATCTATCTATCTATCTAGGATTCTATCTATCTATCTATCTATCTATCTATCTATCTAGGATTCTATCTATCTATCTATCTATCTATCTATCTAGGATTCTATCTATCTATCTATCTATCTATCTAGGATTCTATCTATCTATCTATCTATCTATCTATCTATCTATCTATCTATCTATCTATCTAGGATTCTATCTATCTATCTATCTAGGATTCTATCTATCTATCTATCTATCTAGGATTCTATCTATCTATCTATCTATCTATCTATCTATCTATCTATCTAGGATTCTCTCTATCTATCTATCTATCTAGGATTCTATCTATCTATCTATGATTCTATCTATCTATCTATCTATCTATCTATCTATCTATCTAGGATTCTCTCTATCTATCTATCTTTCTATCTAGGATTCTATCTATCTATCCCTCTATCTATCTATGATTCTATCTATCTATCTATCTATCTAGGATTCTATCTATCTATCTATCTATCTATCTATCTATCTATCTATCTAGGATTCTATCTATCTATCTATCTATCTATCTATCTAGGATTCTATCTATCTATCTATCTAGGATTCTATCTATCTATCTATCTAGGAGTCTCTCTATCTATCTATCTATCTAGGATTCTATCTATCTATCTATCTATCTAGGATTCTATCTATCTATCTATCTATCTAGGATTCTATCTATCTATCTATCTATCTATCTATCTATCTAGGATTCTATCTATCTATCTATCTATCTATCTATCTATCTATCTAGGATTCTCTCTATCTATCTATCTATCTAGGATTCTATCTATCTATCTATCTATCTATCTATCTATCTATCTATCTATCTATCTAGGATTCTATCTATCTATCTATCTATCTATCTAGGATTCTATCTATCTATCTATCTAGGATTCTATCTATCTATCTATCTATCTATCTATCTATCTAGGATTCTCTCTATCTATCTATCTATCTATCTAGGATTCTATCTATCTATCTATCTATCTATCTATCTATCTATCTAGGATTCTATCTATCTATCTATCTATCTATCTATCTATCTATCTATCTATCTATCTATCTAGGATTCTATCTATCTATCTATCTATCTAGGATTCTATCTATCTATCTATCTATCTATCTATCTATCTATCTAGGATTCTATCTATCTATCTATCTATCTATCTAGGATTCTCTCTATCTATCTATCTATCTAGGATTCTATCTATCTATCTATCTATCTATCTATCTATCTATCTATCTATCTAGGATTCTATCTATCTATCTATCTATCTATCTATCTAGGATTCTATCTATCTATCTATCTAGGATTCTATCTATCTATCTATCTATCTAGGATTCTATCTATCTATCTATCTAGGATTCTCTCTATCTATCTATCTATCTATCTAGGATTCTATCTATCTATCTATCTATCTATCTAGGATTCTATCTATCTATCTATCTAGGATTCTATCTATCTATCTATCTATCTAGGATTCTATCTATCTATCCCTCTATCTATCTATGATTCTATCTATCTATCTATCTATCTAGGATTCTATCTATCTATCTATCTATCTAGGATTCTATCTATCTATCTATCTAGGATTCTCTCTATCTATCTATCTATCTATCTAGGATTCTATCTATCTATCTATCTATCTATCTATCTATCTATCTAGGATTCTATCTATCTATCTATCTATCTATCTAGGATTCTATCTATCTATCTATCTATCTATCTATCTATCTATCTATCTATCTATCTATCTAGGATTCTATCTATCTATCCCTCTATCTATCTATGATTCTATCTATCTATCTATCTATCTATCTATCTAGGATTCTATCTATCTATCCCTCTATCTATCTATGATTCTATCTATCTATCTATCTATCTATCTATCTAGGATTCTATCTATCTATCCCTCTATCTATCTATGATTCTATCTATCTATCTATCTATCTATCTATCTATCTATCTATCTATCTAGGATTCTATCTATCTATCTATCTATCTATCTAGGATTCTATCTATCTATCTATCTATCTATCTATCTATCTATCTAGGATTCTCTCTATCTATCTAGGATTCTATCTATCTATCCCTCTATCTATCTATCTATCTATCTAGGATTCTATCTATCTATCTATCTATCTATCTATCTAGGATTCTATCTATCTATCTATCTATCTATCTATCTATCTAGGATTCTATCTATCTATCTATCTATCTATCTAGGATTCTATCTATCTATCTATCTAGGATTCTATCTATCTATCTATCTAGGATTCTATCTATCTATCTATCTAGGATTCTCTCTATCTATCTATCTATCTAGGATTCTATCTATCTATCTATCTATCTAGGATTCTATATATCTATCTATCTAGGATTCTATCTATCTATCTATCTAGGATTCTATCTATCTATCTATCTATCTAGGATTCTATCTATCTATCTATCTATCTATCTAGGATTCTATCTATCTATCTATCTATCTATCTAAGATTCTATCTATCTATCTATCTATCTATCTATCTATCTATCTATCTATCTATCTAGGATTCTCTCTATCTATCTATCTATCTATCTATCTAGGATTCTCTCTATCTATCTATCTAGGATTCTATCTATCTATCTATCTATCTATCTATCTAGGATTCTATCTATCTATCTATCTATCTATCTATCTATCTATCTATCTATCTAGGATTCTATCTATCTATCTATCTATCTAGGATTCTCTCTATCTATCTATCTATCTAGGATTCTATCTATCTATCTATCTATCTATCTATCTAGGATTCTCTCTATCTATCTAGGATTCTATCTATCTATCCCTCTATCTATCTAGGATTCTGTCTATCTATCTATCTAGGATTCTCTCTATCTATCTATCTATCTAGGATTCTATCTATCTATCTATCTATCTATCTAGGATTCTATCTATCTATCCCTCTATCTATCTATCTAGGATTCTATCTATCTATCTATCTAGGATTCTATCTATCTATCTAGGATTCTATCTATCTATCTATCTATCTATCTATCTATCTATCTATCTATCTAGGATTCTCTCTATCTATCTATCTATCTATCTAGGATTCTCTCTATCTATCTATCTATCTAGGATTCTATCTATCTATCTATCTATCTATCTATCTATCTATCTATCTATCTAGGATTCTATCTATCTATCTATCTATCTATCTAGGATTCTATCTATCTATCCCTCTATCTATCTATGATTCTATCTATCTATCTATCTATCTATCTATCTAGGATTCTATCTATCTATCTATCTATCTATCTATCTAGGATTCTATCTATCTATCTATCTAGGATTCTATCTATCTATCTATCTAGGATTCTATCTATCTATCCCTCTATCTATCTATGATTCTATCTATCTATCTATCTAGGATTCTATCTATCTATCTATCTATCTATCTATCTAAGATTCTATCTATCTATCTATCTATCTATCTATCTATCTAGGATTCTATCTATCTATCTATCTATCTATCTATCTATCTATCTAGGATTCTATCTATCTATCCCTCTATCTATCTATGATTCTATCTATCTATCTAGGATTCTATCTATCTATCTATCTATCTATCTCTCTATCTATCTATCTACGATTCTATCTATCTATCTATCTATCTATCTAGGATTCTATCTATCTATCTATCTATCTAGGATTCTATCTATCTATCTATCTAGGATTCTATCTATCTATCTATCTATCTATCTAGGATTCTCTCTATCTATCTATCTATCTATCTAGGATTCTATCTATCTATCTATCTATCTATCTAGGATTCTATCTATCTATCTATCTATCTAGGATTCTATCTATCTATCTATCTAGGATTCTCTCTATCTATCTATCTATCTAGGATTCTATCTATCTATCTATCTATCTAGGATTCTCTCTATCTATCTATCTATCTAGGATTCTATCTATCTATCTATCTATCTATCTATCTAGGATTCTATCTATCTATCCCTCTATCTATCTATGATTCTATCTATCTATCTATCTATCTAGGATTCTATCTATCTATCTATCTATCTAGGATTCTATCTATCTATCTATCTAGGATTCTCTCTATCTATCTATCTATCTATCTAGGATTCTATCTATCTATCTATCTATCTAGGATTCTATCTATCTATCTATCTAGGATTCTCTCTATCTATCTATCTATCTATCTAGGATTCTATCTATCTATCCCTCTATCTATCTATGATTCTATCTATCTATCTATCTATCTATCTAGGATTCTATCTATCTATCTATCTAGGATTCTATCTATCTATCTATCTATCTATCTATCTAGGATTCTATCTATCTATCTATCTATCTATCTATCTATCTATCTATCTATCTATCTATCTAGGATTCTATCTATCTATCTATCTATCTATCTATCTAGGATTCTATCTATCTATCTATCTATCTATCTAGGATTCTATCTATCTATCTATCTATCTAGGATTCTATCTATCTATCTATCTATCTATCTACGATTCTATCTATCTATCTATCTAGGATTCTATCTATCTATCTATCTATCTATCTATCTAGGATTCTATCTATCTATCTATCTAGGATTCTATCTATCTATCTATCTATCTATCTATCTATCTATCTATCTATCTAGGATTCTATCTATCTATCTATCTATCTAGGATTCTATCTATCTATCTATCTATCTATCTAGGATTCTATCTATCTATCTATCTATCTATCTATCTAGGATTCTATCTATCTATCCCTCTATCTATCTATGATTCTATCTATCTATCTATCTAGGATTCTATCTATCTATCTAGGATTCTATCTATCTATCTATCTATCTAGGATTCTATCTATCTATCTATCTAGGATTCTTTCTATCTATCCCTCTATCTATCTATGATTCTATCTATCTATCTATCTATCTATCTATCTATCTATCTATCTATCTAGGATTCTCTCTATCTATCTATCTATCTATCTATCTAGGATTCTATCTATCTATCTATCTAGGATTCTCTCTATCTATCTATCTATCTATCTATCTAGGATTCTATCTATCTATCTATCTATCTATCTAGGATTCTATCTATCTATCTATCTATCTATCTAGGATTCTATCTATCTATCTATCTATCTATCTAGGATTCTCTCTATCTATCTATCTATCTAGGATTCTATCTATCTATCTATCTAGGATTCTATCTATCTATCTATCTATCTAGGATTCTATCTATCTATCTATCTATCTATCTATCTAGGATTCTCTCTATCTATCTAGGATTCTCTCTATCTATCTATCTATCTAGGATTCTATCTATCTATCTATCTATCTATCTATCTAGGATTCTATCTATCTATCTATCTATCTATCTAGGATTCTATCTATCTATCTATCTATCTATCTATCTATCTAGGATTCTCTCTATCTATCTATCTATCTATCTATCTAGGATTCTATCTATCTATCTATCTAGGATTCTATCTATCTATCTAGGATTCTATCTATCTATCTATCTATCTAGGATTCTCTCTATCTATCTAGGATTCTCTCTATCTATCTATCTATCTAGGATTCTATCTATCTATCTATCAATCTATCTAGGATTCTATCTATCTATCTATCTATCTATCTATCTATCTATCTAGGATTCTATCTATCTATCCCTCTATCTATCTATGATTCTATCTATCTATCTATCTATCTATCTATCTATCTATCTATCTATGATTCTATCTATCTATCTATCTATCTAGGATTCTATCTATCTATCTATCTAGGATTCTATCTATCTATCTATCTAGGATTCTATCTATCTATCTATCTATCTATCTAGGATTCTATCTATCTATCCCTCTATCTATCTATGATTCTATCTATCTATCTATCTAGGATTCTATCTATCTATCTATCTATCTAGGATTCTATCTATCTATCTATCTAGGATTCTTTCTATCTATCCCTCTATCTATCTATGATTCTATCTATCTATCTATCTATCTATCTATCTAGGATTCTATCTATCTATCTATCTAGGATTCTCTCTATCTATCTATCTATCTAGGATTCTATCTATCTATCTATCTATCTAGGATTCTATCTATCTATCTATCTAAGATTCTATCTATCTATCTATCTATCTAGGATTCTATCTATCTATCTATCTATCTATCTAGGATTCTATCTATCTATCCATCTATCTATGATTCTATCTATCTATCTATCTAGGATTCTATCTATCTATCTATCTATCTAGGATTCTATCTATCTATCTATCTATCTATCTAGGATTCTATCTATCTATCTATCTATCTATCTATCTATCTATCTATCTAGGATTCTATCTATCTATCTAGGATTCTTTCTTTCTATCCCTCTATCTATCTATGATTCTATCTATCTATCTATCTATCTAGGATTCTATCTATCTATCCCTCTATTTATCTATGATTCTATCTATCTATCTATCTATCTAGGATTCTATCTATCTATCTATCTATCTAGGATTCTATCTATCTATCTATCTATCTATCTATCTATCTATCTATCTATATATCTATCTATCTATCTATCTATCTAGGATTCTATCTATCTATCTATCTAGGATTCTATCTATCTATCTATCTATCTAGGATTCTATCTATCTATCTATCTATCTAGGATTCTATCTATCTATCTATCTATCTAAGATTCTATCTATCTATCCCTCTATCTATCTATGATTCTATCTATCTATCTATCTATCTATCTAGGATTCTATCTATCTATCTATCTATCTAGGATTCTATCTATCTATCTATCTATCTAGGATTCTATCTATCTATCTATCTAGGATTCTTTCTATCTATCCCTCTATCTATCTATGATTCTATCTATCTATCTATCTATCTATCTATCTATCTATCTAGGATTCTATCTATCTATCTATCTAGGATTCTCTCTATCTATCTATCTATCTAGGATTCTATCTATCTATCTATCTAGGATTCTATCTATCTATCTATCTAAGATTCTATCTATCTATCTAGGATTCTATCTATCTATCTATCTATCTATCTATCTATCTAGGATTCTATCTATCTATCTATCTATCTAGGATTCTATCTATCTATCTATCTATCTAGGATTCTATCTATCTATCTATCTATCTATCTAGGATTCTATCTATCTATCTATCTATCTAGGATTCTATCTATCTATCTATCTATCTAGGATTCTTTCTTTCTATCCCTCTATCTATCTATGATTCTATCTATCTATCTATCTATCTATCTATCTATCTAGGATTCTATCTATCTATCCCTCTATTTATCTATGATTCTATCTATCTATCTATCTATCTAGGATTCTATCTATCTATCTATCTAGGATTCTATCTATCTATCTATCTATCTATCTATCTATCTATCTATCTATCTAGGATTCTATCTATCTATCTATCTATCTAGGATTCTATCTATCTATCTATCTATCTAGGATTCTATCTATCTATCTATCTATCTATCTATCTAGGATTCTATCTATCTATCTATCTAAGATTCTATCTATCTATCTATCTATCTATCTATCTAGGATTCTATCTATCTATCTATCTATCTAAGATTCTATCTATCTATCTATCTATCTAGGATTCTATCTATCTATCTATCTATCTAGGATTCTATCTATCTATCTATCTATCTATCTATCTAGGATTCTATCTATCTATCTATCTATCTAGGATTCTATCTATCTATCTATCTATCTATCTAGGATTCTATCTATCTATCCCTCTATCTATCTATGATTCTATCTATCTATCTATCTATCTAGGATTCTATCTATCTATCTATCTATCTATCTATCTAGGATTCTATCTATCTATCTATCTATCTAGGATTCTATCTATCTATCTATCTATCTATCTAGGATTCTATCTATCTATCTATCTATCTAGGATTCTATCTATCTATCCCTCTATCTATCTATGATTCTATCTATCTATCTATCTATCTAGGATTCTATCTATCTATCTATCTATCTAGGATTCTATCTATCTATCTATCTATCTAGGATTCTATCTATCTATCTATCTATCTAGGATTCTTTCTATCTATCCCTCTATCTATCTATGATTCTATCTATCTATCTATCTATCTATCTATCTATCTATCTAGGATTCTATCTATCTATCTATCTAGGATTCTCTCTATCTATCTATCTATCTAGGATTCTATCTATCTATCTATCTAGGATTCTATCTATCTATCTATCTAAGATTCTATCTATCTATCTATCTATCTATCTATCTATCTATCTAGGATTCTATCTATCTATCTATCTATCTATCTAGGATTCTATCTATCTATCTATCTATCTAGGATTCTATCTATCTATCTATCTAGGATTCTCTCTATCTATCTATCTAGGATTCTATCTATCTATCTATCTAGGATTCTATCTATCTATCTATCTAGGATTCTTTCTATCTATCCCTCTATCTATCTATGATTCTATCTATCTATCTATCTATCTATCTATCTATCTAAGATTCTATCTATCTATCTATCTATCTAGGATTCTATCTATCTATCTATCTATCTATCTATCTATCTATCTATCTAGGATTCTATCTATCTATCTATCTATCTATCTAGGATTCTATCTATCTATCTATCTAGGATTCTATCTATCTATCTATCTAGGATTCTCTCTATCTATCTATCTATCTAGGATTCTATCTATCTATCTAGGATTCTATCTATCTATCTATCTATCTATCTAGGATTCTATCTATCTATCTATCTATCTATCTAGGATTCTATCTATCTATCTATCTATCTAGGATTCTCTCTATCTATCTATCTATCTAGGATTCTATCTATCTATCTATCTATCTATCTAGGATTCTCTCTATCTATCTAGGATTCTATCTATCTATCCCTCTATCTATCTAGGATTCTGTCTATCTATCTATCTAGGATTCTCTCTATCTATCTATCTATCTAGGATTCTATCTATCTATCTATCTATCTAGGATTCTATCTATCTATCTATCTATCTAGGATTCTATCTATCTATCTATCTATCTATCTAGAATTCTCTCTATCTATCTAGGATTCTATCTATCTATCCCTCTATCTATCTAGGATTCTATCTATCTATCTATCTATCTAGGATTCTCTCTATCTATCTATCTATCTATCTAGGATTCTATCTATCTATCTATCTATCTATCTAGGATTCTATCTATCTATCTATCTATCTAGGATTCTATCTATCTATCTATCTATCTAGGATTCTATCTATCTATCTATCTATCTATCTATCTATCTATCTAGGATTCTATCTATCTATCTAGGATTCTATCTATCTATCTATCTATCTATCTATCTATCTATCTAGGATTCTATCTATCTATCTATCTATCTAGGATTCTATCTATCTATCTATCTATCTATCTATCTAGGATTCTATCTATCTATCTATCTATCTAAGATTCTATCTATCTATCTATCTATCTATCTATCTATCTATCTATCTATCTATCTAGGATTCTATCTATCTATCTATCTATCTATCTATCTATCTATCTATCTATCTATCTATCTATCTAAGATTCTATCTATCTATCTATCTATCTATCTATCTATCTATCTATCTATCTATCTAGGATTCTATCTATCTATCTATCTAGGATTCTATCTATCTATCTATCTAGGATTCTCTCTATCTATCTATCTATCTAGGATTCTATCTATCTATCAAATCAAATCAAATCAAATCAAATAAGCTTTATTGGCAGGACCAAATACAAATTAGTTTTGCCAAAGCAAGTGTACATTAGGGGCTGGGGCTGTGGGGATGGTGGGTGGGGACTGTAGGAAGGATGGATGGGGCTCATCCAGGGTGGGGACTGTGGGGGCACTTCTAGGATGGGGGCTATGGAAGTCCATGGCTTATGATGGGGCATATCCACGGTGGGACTGTGGTAACGGTGGATGGGACATATCCAGGGTGGGGATTGGGGGGGCCACATCTGGGATGGGGGGCTATGGAAGTCCATGACTTATCATAGTTCTCTTTCTCGAAGTCTATGGCATTCGCTCACATACTGCGCTGCTATCTCCACTGCGCTCTCTTCTTCCCCCAGCAGGATATATATTTTCTCTTCCTCCTTCATGGAGCTGAAATCCGGGAAGAGATGGGAGAGTCTCCTGAAGTGAGTGTCCCTCACTGCTGAGTACTTGGTGCAGTGTAGCAGGAAGTGGGTTTCATCCTCCAGGGCCTCCAGGTCACAGTGTTGGCACAGTCTGTCCTCCCTGGGCTTGTAGCTCTGCTTGTGACGTCTGGATTCGATGGCTAGACTGTGGGCACTGAGTCTATATCGGCTCAGGGTCCTGCGGTCTCTGGGGTCCGGGATTTTCTCCAGATACGGGGCCAGTCTGTAGTCTCTCTGTAGTCTCTGGTACGTGGTCAGTTTCTGTGAGGTGTTGATGTCGGTCCTCCAGTCACTGACATACCTCTCCTGGCCCTCGTCTACCATCTTCCTGATTCTGGTTCTTGTCAGGCTGCTGTGATTGGTTATTTTGTCCAGTTGGGTTTGGGAGGGCTGTGCCCGGGGTCCTGGTTCATCTGGCCCACGTATATATATCAGAGCTTTGTGGTGATGGGAGTTTGGATTGCTACTCTGTAGGTGAGCCTGAAATGATAGTGACCTCTTCTATCTATCTATCTATCTAGGATTCTATCTATCAATCTATCTATCTATCTACGATTCTATCTATCTATCTATCTAGGATTCTATCTATCTATCTATCTAGGATTCTATCTATCTATCTATCTAGGATTCTCTCTATCTATCTATCTATCTAGGATTCTATCTATCTATCTATCTAGGATTCTATCTATCTATCTATCTATCTAGGATTCTATCTATCTATCTATCTAACTATCTATCTATCTATCTATCTATCTATCCCTCTATCTATCTATGATTCTATCTATCTATCTATCTATCTAGGATTCTATCTATCTATCTATCTATCTAGGATTCTATCTATCTATCTATCTAGGATTCTATCTATCTATCTATCTAGGATTCTCTCTATCTATCTATCTATCTAGGATTCTATCTATCTATCTATCTATCTATCTATCTATCTATCTATCTATCTAAGATTCTATCTATCTATCTATCTATCTATCTAGGATTCTATCTATCTATCTATCTATCTATCTAGGATTCTATCTATCTATCCCTCTATTTATCTATGATTCTATCTATCTATCTATCTATCTAGGATTCTATCTATCTATCTATCTATCTAGGATTCTATCTATCTATCTATCTAGGATTCTCTCTATCTATCTATCTATCTATCTATCTATCTATCTATCTAGGATTCTATCTATCTATCTATCTATCTAGGATTCTATCTATCTATCTATCTATCTATCTAGGATTCTATCTATCTATCTATCTATCTAGGATTCTCTCTATCTATCTATCTATCTAGGATTCTATCTATCTATCTATCTAGGATTCTATCTATCTATCTATCTATCTAGGATTCTATCTATCTATCTATCTATCTATCTATCTATCTATCTAGGATTCTCTCTATCTATCTAGGATTCTCTCTATCTATCTATCTATCTAGGATTCTATCTATCTATCTATCTATCTATCTAGGATTCTATCTATCTATCTATCTATCTATCTAGGATTCTATCTATCTATCTATCTATCTATCTAGGATTCTCTCTATCTATCTATCTATCTAGGATTCTATCTATCTATCTATCTAGGATTCTATCTATCTATCTATCTATCTATCTAGGATTCTATCTATCTATCTATCTATCTATCTAGGATTCTCTCTATCTATCTAGGATTCTCTCTATCTATCTATCTATCTATCTAGGATTCTATCTATCTATCTATCAATCTATCTAGGATTCTATCTATCTATCTATCTATCTATCTAGGATTCTATCTATCTATCCTTCTATCTATCTATGATTCTATCTATCTATCTATCTATCTATCTATCTATCTAGGATTCTATCTATCTATCTATCTATCTAGGATTCTATCTATCTATCTATCTAGGATTCTATCTATCTATCTATCTAGGATTCTATCTATCTATCTATCTATCTATCTAGGATTCTATCTATCTATCCCTCTATCTATCTATGATTCTATCTATCTATCTATCTAGGATTCTATCTATCTATCTATCTATCTATCTATCTATCTATCTATCTATCTAGGATTCTATCTATCTATCTATCTAGGATTCTTTCTATCTATCCCTCTATCTATCTATGATTCTATCTATCTATCTATCTATCTATCTATCTATCTATCTATCTATCTATCTAGGATTCTATCTATCTATCTATCTAGGATTCTCTCTATCTATCTAGGATTCTATCTATCTATCTATCTAGGATTCTATCTATCTATCTATCTAAGATTCTATCTATCTATCTATCTATCTATCTAGGATTCTATCTATCTATCTATCTATCTATCTATCTATCTATCTATCTAGGATTCTATCTATCTATCTATCTATCTATCTAGGATTCTATCTATCTATCTATCTATATCTAGGATTCTATCTATCTATCTATCTATCTATCTATCTAGGATTCTATCTATCTATCTATCTATCTAGGATTCTATCTATCTATCTATCTATCTATCTATCTATCTATCTAGGATTCTATCTATCTATCTATCTAGGATTCTTTCTTTCTATCCCTCTATCTATCTATGATTCTATCTATCTATCTATCTATCTAGGATTCTATCTATCTATCCCTCTATTTATCTATGATTCTATCTATCTATCTATCTAGGATTCTATCTATCTATCTATCGATATATGTCACAAACCACCGGGGGGGTCACTCAGAAATCCCCCCGCGCTGGCTACCAGTACGTCACAATCGGGGGGTAACAAGTGGGGGTCACCCCTCCTTTATACCTCCCGACCGACAGACAGAGCACGTGATGCGCTCTCTAGCGCCCCTCTTATAGTCAGGCCAATTATGGAATTGCCCGACAATAAGCAAGGAGGCCGCTATACTACTTATGCCGATTATTGGAGGGTCCCCGGTGAGAGTAGGGTATATATTCCCCCGACCTCCGCGGGCGGAATATATAAAATCTCCCCGAATCTCACTGGCCTCCCCACAATAATCCTTGGCACAATTCGCTGCCACCAACCGATTTACGGTAACTATTAGCCGAACACACAGACGTGGGATTCAAGATCGAGATAACAGAACAGCCCAAGATTAATTATATAATTTAATCAGCCTAAAGCACACTAGAACTACAATATATACAATAGGGAATCTACAGAATATACATATGTCAGAGTACAGTTACAATCAAAGCATGGGTTACAAACAGGCATACACAGTTCCAGCAGTTACCTTGTTGCGTCTGGCCACAGGGGGGCGCTGTAGACCAGGTTTCCAGGAACTCCCTCACAGGTCTTTCCCAACCAGGCCCCCGAGCAGAAGAACACTGGAAAATGGCCGAAGTAGGGTTATCAACCTGGGCAAGTCCAGGTCCCCTCCTACCTTCGTGACCTCACAGGGAAGCACTGCCACTCCCCCTGCATGGATCAGAATTATCCAGCAAAGGGGATATTGGCCATAACTTTGCCTGGGAGCGTCGTAGGCGGACGCCAATGCTCTCATTGTGACAGTTATGAATTTAGCTACAGAACGAGGGGACTCATGACCTGTCTGCCAGTTCCCCATTGGCTGATATCACGCCTGGGGCATTTCCCAATGTCCTGCTCCCATAAAAAGGGGGTGCCGGCATCGTCCACATGCGGAGACACCATTTTTATGGTTGCCATATTTATCGGAAATATGGCTTGCGAGATATGAACCATTTTTTACTGGAGTCGTTCTGTCTGGCTATTTCCATAGCCTTGCTAATGAGATACAACTCTTGTTACAGGGTGACGGCAGGGAGTCATCCTGTGTCCATTGTCCCTAAGCCACCTAATTTCCATATCACAGGACATGGCCATGGGATTTGTTGCTAAACCAGTTGTGTGAAGGAAAGGGGGGGTGACACCAGGAGAGGGCTTCCTGACATACTTGAATATCATGATTTATCGTCATATCTCCGGATTTACCTCACACTATCTATCTAGGATTCTATCTATCTATCTATCTATCTATCTATCTATCTATCTATCTAGGATTCTATCTATCTATCTATCTATCTATCTAGGATTCTATCTATCTATCTATCTATCTATCTATCTATCTATCTATCTATCTAGGATTCTATCTATCTATCTATCTATCTATCTAGGATTCTATCTATCTATCTATCTATCTAAGATTCTATCTATCTATCCCTCTATCTATCTATGATTCTATCTATCTATCTATCTATCTATCTATCTATCTATCTAGGATTCTATCTATCTATCTATCTATCTATCTAGGATTCTATCTATCTATCTATCTATCTATCTATCTAGGATTCTATCTATCTATCTATCTAGGATTCTTTCTATCTATCCCTCTATCTATCTATGATTCTATCTATCTATCTATCTATCTATCTATCTATCTATCTATCTATCTATCTATCTATGATTCTATCTATCTATCTATCTATCTAGGATTCTATCTATCTATCTATCTAGGATTCTCTCTATCTATCTATCTAGGATTCTATCTATCTATCTATCTAGGATTCTATCTATCTATCTATCTAGGATTCTATCTATCTATCTAAGATTCTATCTATCTATCTATCTATCTAGGATTCTATCTATCTATCTATCTATCTATCTATCTAGGATTCTATCTATCTATCTATCTATCTAGGATTCTATCTATCTATCTAGGATTCTATCTATCTATCTATCTATCTAGGATTCTATCTATCTATCTATCTATCTATCTATCTATCTAGGATTCTATCTATCTATCTATCTATCTAGGATTCTTTCTTTCTATCCCTCTATCTATCTATGATTCTATCTATCTATCTATCTATCTATCTAGGATTCTATCTATCTATCCCTCTATTTATCTATGATTCTATCTATCTATCTATCTAGGATTCTATCTATCTATCTATCTAGGATTCTATCTATCTATCTATCTATCTATCTAGGATTCTATCTATCTATCTATCTATCTATCTATCTAGGATTCTATCTATCTATCTATCTATCTAGGATTCTATCTATCTATCTATCTATCTATCTATCTATCTATCTAGGATTCTATCTATCTATCTATCTATCTAAGATTCTATCTATCTATCTATCTATCTATCTATCTATCTAGGATTCTATCTATCTATCTATCTATCTAAGATTCTATCTATCTATCTATCTATCTAGGATTCTATCTATCTATCTATCTATCTAGGATTCTATCTATCTATCTATCTATCTAGGATTCTATCTATCTATCTATCTATCTAGGATTCTATCTATCTATCTATCTATCTATCTATCTATCTAGGATTCTATCTATCTATCTATCCCTCTATCTATCTATGATTCTATCTATCTATCTATCTATCTAGGATTCTATCTATCTATATATCTATCTATCTAGGATTCTATCTATCTATCTATCTATCTAGGATTCTATCTATCTATCTATCTATCTAGGATTCTATCTATCTATCTATCTATCTAGGATTCTATCTATCTATCCCTCTATCTATCTATGATTCTATCTATCTATCTATCTATCTAGGATTCTATCTATCTATCTATCTATCTAGGATTCTATCTATCTATCTATCTATCTAGGATTCTATCTATCTATCTATCTATCTATCTATCTATCTAGGATTCTTTCTATCTATCCCTCTATCTATCTATGATTCTATCTATCTATCTATCTATCTATCTATCTATCTATCTATCTATCTATCTATCTATCTAGGATTCTATCTATCTATCTATCTAGGATTCTCTCTATCTATCTATCTATCTAGGATTCTATCTATCTATCTATCTATCTAGGATTCTATCTATCTATCTATCTAAGATTCTATCTATCTATCTATCTATCTATCTATCTATCTATCTAGGATTCTATCTATCTATCTATCTATCTATCTATCTATCTATCTATCTAGGATTCTATCTATCTATCTATCTATCTATCTAGGATTCTATCTATCTATCTATCTAGGATTCTCTCTATCTATCTATCTAGGATTCTATCTATCTATCTATCTAGGATTCTATCTATCTATCTATCTAGGATTCTTTCTATCTATCCCTCTATCTATCTATGATTCTATCTATCTATCTATCTATCTATCTATCTATCTATCTATCTAAGATTCTATCTATCTATCTATCTATCTATCTATCTATCTAGGATTCTATCTATCTATCTATCTATCTATCTATCTATCTATCTATCTATCTAGGATTCTATCTATCTATCTATCTATCTATCTAGGATTCTATCTATCTATCTATCTATCTATCTAGGATTCTATCTATCTATCTATCTAGGATTCTCTCTATCTATCTATCTATCTATCTAGGATTCTATCTATCTATCTAGGATTCTATCTATCTATCTATCTATCTATCTATCTATCTAGGATTCTATCTATCTATCTATCTATCTAGGATTCTATCTATCTATCTATCTATCTAGGATTCTCTCTATCTATCTATCTATCTAGGATTCTATCTATCTATCTATCTATCTAGGATTCTCTCTATCTATCTAGGATTCTATCTATCTATCCCTCTATCTATCTAGGATTCTGTCTATCTATCTATCTAGGATTCTCTCTATCTATCTATCTATCTAGGATTCTATCTATCTATCTATCTATCTATCTAGGATTCTATCTATCTATCTATCTATCTATCTATCTATCTATCTATCTAGGATTCTATCTATCTATCTATCTATCTAGAATTCTCTCTATCTATCTAGGATTCTATCTATCTATCCCTCTATCTATCTAGGATTCTATCTATCTATCTAGGATTCTCTCTATCTATCTATCTATCTAGGATTCTATCTATCTATCTATCTATCTATCTAGGATTCTATCTATCTATCTATCTATCTAGGATTCTATCTATCTATCTATCTATCTAGGATTCTATCTATCTATCTATCTATCTATCTAGGATTCTATCTATCTATCTAGGATTCTATCTATCTATCTATCTATCTATCTATCTATCTATCTATCTATCTATCTATCTAGGATTCTATCTATCTATCTATCTATCTATCTAGGATTCTATCTATCTATCTATCTATCTATCTATCTATCTATCTATCTATCTATCTATCTAGGATTCTATCTATCTATCTATCTATCTATCTATCTATCTATCTAAGATTCTATCTATCTATCTATCTATCTATCTATCTATCTATCTATCTAGGATTCTATCTATCTATCTATCTATCTATCTATCTATCTAAGATTCTATCTATCTATCTATCTATCTATCTATCTATCTAGGATTCTATCTATCTATCTATCTATCTAGGATTCTATCTATCTATCTATCTAGGATTCTCTCTATCTATCTATCTATCTAGGATTCTATCTATCTATCTATCTAGGATTCTATCTATCAATCTATCTATCTATCTACGATTCTATCTATCTATCTATCTATCTAGGATTCTATCTATCTATCTATCTAGGATTCTATCTATCTATCTATCTAGGATTCTCTCTATCTATCTATCTATCTAGGATTCTATCTATCTATCTATCTAGGATTCTATCTATCTATCTATCTATCTATCTAGGATTCTATCTATCTATCTATCTATCTATCTATCTATCTATCTATCTATCTATCTATCTATCTATCCCTCTATCTATCTATGATTCTATCTATCTATCTATCTAGGATTCTATCTATCTATCTATCTATCTATCTAGGATTCTATCTATCTATCTATCTAGGATTCTATCTATCTATCTATCTAGGATTCTCTCTATCTATCTATCTATCTAGGATTCTATCTATCTATCTATCTATCTATCTATCTAAGATTCTATCTATCTATCTATCTATCTATCTAGGATTCTATCTATCTATCTATCTATCTAGGATTCTATCTATCTATCCCTCTATTTATCTATGATTCTATCTATCTATCTATCTATCTAGGATTCTATCTATCTATCTATCTATCTATCTATCTATCTATCTAGGATTCTATCTATCTATCTATCTAGGATTCTATCTATCTATCTATCTAGGATTCTATCTATCTATCCCTCTATCTATCTATGATTCTATCTATCTATCTATCTATCTATCTAGGATTCTCTCTATCTATCTAGGATTCTATCTATCTATCCCTCTATCTATCTAGGATTCTATCTATCTATCTATCTAGGATTCTCTCTATCTATCTATCTATCTAGGATTCTATCTATCTATCTATCTATCTATCTATCTAGGATTCTATCTATCTATCTAGGATTCTATCTATCTATCTATCTATCTATCTATCTATCTATCTATCTATCTATCTATCTAGGATTCTATCTATCTATCTATCTATCTATCTATCTATCTAGGATTCTATCTATCTATCTATCTATCTATCTATCTATCTATCTATCTATCTAGGATTCTATCTATCTATCTATCTAGGATTCTATCTATCTATCTATCTAGGATTCTATCTATCTATCTATCTATCTATCTAGGATTCTATCTATCTATCCCTCTATTTATCTATGATTCTATCTATCTATCTATCTAGGATTCTATCTATCTATCTATCTATCTATCTATCTATCTAGGATTCTATCTATCTATCTATCTATCTAGGATTCTATCTATCTATCTATCTAGGATTCTATCTATCTATCTATCTATCTATCTATCTATCTATCTAGGATTCTCTCTATCTATCTAGGATTCTATCTATCTATCCCTCTATCTATCTAGGATTCTATCTATCTATCTATCTAGGATTCTATCTATCTATCTATCTATCTAGGATTCTATCTATCTATCCCTCTATTTATCTATGATTCTATCTATCTATCTATCTATCTAGGATTCTATCTATCTATCTATCTATCTAGGATTCTATCTCTCTATCTATCTATCTAGGATTCTATCTATCTATCTATCTATCTATCTATCTAGGATTCTATCTATCTATCTATCTATCTATCTATCTATCTATCTAGGATTCTATCTATCTATCTATCTATCTATCTAGGATTCTATCTATCTATCTATCTATCTATCTAAGATTCTATCTATCTATCTATCTATCTATCTATCTATCTATCTATCTATCTATCTAGGATTCTATCTATCTATCTATCTATCTATCTATCTATCTATCTAGGATTCTCTCTATCTATCTAGGATTCTATCTATCTATCTATCTATCTATCTATCTAAGATTCTATCTATCTATCTATCTATCTATCTATCTATCTATCTATCTATCTATCTATCTATCTAGGATTCTATCTATCTAGGATTCTATCTATCTATCTATCTATCTAGGATTCTATCTATCTATCTATCTATCTATCTATCTATCTATCTATGATTCTATCTATCTATCTATCTATCTATCTAGGATTCTATCTATCTATCTATCTATCTATCTATCTATCTTTCTATCTATCTAAGATTCTATCTATCTATCTATCTATCTATCTATCTATCTATCTAGGATTCTATCTATCTATCTATCTATCTATCTATCTATCTATCTAGGATTCTCTCTATCTATCTAGGATTCTATCTATCTATCTATCTATCTAAGATTCTATCTATCTATCTATCTATCTATCTATCTAGGATTCTATCTATCTATCTATCTAGGATTCTATCTATCTATCTATCTATCTATCTATCTATCTATCTATCTAGGATTCTATCTATCTATCCCTCTATCTATCTATGATTCTATCTATCTATCTATCTAGGATTCTATCTATCTATCTATCTAGGATTCTATCTATCTATCTATCTAGGATTCTATCTATCTATCCCTCTATCTATCTATGATTCTATCTATCTATCTATCTATCTATCTATCTAGGATTCTATCTATCTATCTATCTATCTAGGATTCTATCTATCTATCTATCTAGGATTCTATCTATCTATCTATCTATCTATCTATCTAGGATTCTATCTATCTATCTATCTAGGATTCTATCTATCTATCTATCTATCTATCTATCTATCTATCTATCTATCTATCTATCTATCTATCTATCTATCTAGGATTCTATCTATCTATCTATCTATCTAGGATTCTATCTATCTATCTATCTATCTAGGATTCTATCTATCTATCTATCTATCTAGGATTCTATCTATCTATCTATCTATCTAGGATTCTATCTATCTATCTATCTATCTAGGATTCTATCTATCTATCTATCTAGGATTCTATCTATCTATCTATCTATCTAGGATTCTATCTATCTATCCCTCTATCTATCTATGATTCTATCTATCTATCTATCTATCTATCTAGGATTCTATCTATCTATCTATCTATCTAGGATTCTATCTATCTATCTATCTATCTAGGATTCTATCTATCTATCTATCTAGGATTCTATCTATCTATCTATCTATCTATCTATCTATCTATCTATCTATCTATCTATCTATCTATGATTCTCTCTATCTATCTATCTATCTAGGATTCTATCTATCTATCCCTCTATCTATCTATGATTCTATCTATCTATCTATCTATCTATCTAGGATTCTATCTATCTATCTATCTATCTATCTATCTATGATTCTATCTATCTATCTATCTAGGATTCTATCTATCTATCTAGGATTCTATCTATCTATCTATCTATCTATCTATCTATCTAGGATTCTATCTATCTATGATTCTATCTATCTATCTATCTATCTATCTATCTATCTAGGATTCTATCTATCTATCTATCTATCTATCTATCTATCTAGGATTCTATCTATCTATCCCTCTATCTATCTAGGATTCTATCTATCTATCTATCTATCTAGGATTCTATCTATCTATCTATCTATCTATCTATCTATCTATCTATCTATCTATCTATCTATCTATCTATCTATGATTCTATCTATCTATCTATCTAGGATTCTATCTATCTATCTAGGATTCTATCTATCTATCTATCTATCTATCTATCTATCTATCTATCTATCTAGGATTCTATCTATCTATGATTCTATCTATCTATCTATCTATCTATCTATCTATCTATCTATCTATCTATCTAGGATTCTATCTATCTATCTATCTATCTATCTATCTATCTATCTATCTATCTATCTAGGATTCTATCTATCTATCTATCTAGGATTCTATCTATCTATCCCTCTATTTATCTATGATTCTATCTATCTATCTATCTAGGATTCTATCTATCTATCTATCTATCTAGGATTCTATCTATCTATCTATCTATCTAGGATTCTATCTATCTATGATTCTATCTATCTATCTATCTATCTAGGATTCTATCTATCTATCTATCTATCTATCTATCTATCTATCTATGATTCTATCTATCTATCTATCTATCTATCTATCTATCTATCTATCTATCTATGATTCTATCTATCTATCTATCTAGGATTCTATCTATCTATCTAGGATTCTATCTATCTATCTATCTATCTATCTATCTATCTATCCCTCTATTTATCTATCTATCTATCTAGGATTCTATCTATCTATCTATCTATCTAGGATTCTATCTATCTATCCCTCTATCTATCTATGATTCTATCTATCTATCTATCTATCTAGGATTCTATCTATCTATCTATCTATCTATCTAGGATTCTATCTATCTATCTATCTAGGATTCTATCTATCTATCTATCTATCTATCTATCTATCTATCTATCTATCTATCTATCTATCTATCTATCTATCTAGGATTCTATCTATCTATCAAATCAAATCAAATCAAATCAAATAAGCTTTATTGGCAGGACCAAATACAAATTAGTTTTGCCAAAGCAAGTGTACATTAGGGGTTGGGGCTGTGGGGATGGGGGGTGGGGACTGTAGGAAGGATGGATGGGGCACATCCAGGGTGGGGACTGTGGGGGCACTTCTAGGATGGGGCTATGGAAGTCCATGGCTTATGATGGGGCATATCCAGGGTGGGGACTGTAGTAACGGTGGTTGGGGCATATCCAGGGTGGGGATTGGGGGGCCACATCTGGGATGGGGGGCTATGGAAGTCCATGACTTATCATAGTTCTCTTTCTCGAAGTCTATGACATTCGCTCACATACCGCGCTGCTATCTCCACTGCGCTCTCTTCTTCCCCCAGCAGGATATATATTTTCTCTTCCTCCTTCATGGAGCTGAAATCCGGGAAGAGATGGGAGAGTCTCCTGAAGTGAGTGTCCCTCACTGCTGAGTACTTGGTGCAGTGTAGCAGGAAGTGGGTTTCATCCTCCAGGGCCTCCAGGTCACAGTGTTGGCACAGTCTGTCCTCCCTGGGCTTGTAGCTCTGCTTGTGTCGGCCGGATTCGATGGCTAGACTGTGGGCACTGAGTCTATATCGGCTCAGGGTCCTGCGGTCTCTGGGGTCCGGGAGTTTTTCCAGATATGGGGCCAGTTTGTAGTCTCTCTGTAGTCTCTGGTACGTGGTCAGTTTCTGTGAGGTGTTGATGTCGGTCCTCCTGTCACTGATGTACCTCTTCTGGCCCTCGTCTACCATCTTCCTGATTCTGGTTCTTGTCAGGCTGCTGTGATTGGTTATTTTGTCCAGTTGGGTTTGGGAGAGCTGTGCCCGGGGTCCTGGTTCATCTGGCCCACGTATATATATCAGAGCTTTGTGGTGATGGGAGCTTGGATTGCTACTCTGTAGGTGAGCCTGAAATGATAGTGCCCTCTTCAGAGCTGCTAGGTGTAGAGGGAATCTGCCCAGCTCAGCTCGACAGGCACTGTTGGAGGTGCTTCGATGGACCTGGAGAAGGTGCTTACAGAATTCCAGGTGAAATATTTCTGTTGGGCTGGAATCCCACCTTGACCAATCTGGGTAAGTGTGAGGGCCCCAGACTTCGCTGCCGTACAGGAGGATTGGAGCAATGATGGAATCGAAGATTTTTAGCCAGACCCTCACTGGTGGCTTCAGATGATACAATTTCCTTCGGATGGCATAAAAGGTTTTGCAGGCCTTGTTTTTCAGGGTCTCTATGGCTTGTTTGAAGCTCCCTGACTGGTGAATTTCCAGGCCCAAGTAGGTGTATTTGTCTGTTCCTGTTAGAGTGCAGCCTATCTATCTATCTATCTATCTATCTATCTAGGATTCTATCTATCTATCTAGGATTCTATCTATCTATCTATCTATCTAGGATTCTATCTATCTATCTATCTATCTAGGATTCTCTCTATCTATCTATCTATCTATCTAGGATTCTATCTATCTATCCCTCTATCTATCTATGATTCTATCTATCTATCTATCTATCTATCTATCTATCTAGGATTCTATCTATCTATCTATCTATCTATCTATCTAGGATTCTATCTATCTATCTAGGATTCTATCTATCTATCTATCTATCTATCTATCTAGGATTCTATCTATCTATCTATCTAGGATTCTATCTATCTATCTATCTATCTATCTATCTATCTATCTATCTAGGATTCTATCTATCTATGATTCTATCTATCTATCTATCTATCTAGGATTCTATCTATCTATCTATCTATCTATCTAGGATTCTATCTATCTATCTATCTAGGATTCTATCTATCTATCTATCTATCTAGGATTCTATCTATCTATCTATCTATCTATCTATCTATCTATCTATCTAGGATTCTATCTATCTATCCCTCTATCTATCTATCTATCTATCTAGGATTCTATCTATCTATCTATCTAGGATTCTATCTATCTATCTATCTATCTATCTATCTATCTAGGATTCTATCTATCTATCCCTCTATCTATCTATCTAGGATTCTATCTATCTATCTATCTAGGATTCTATCTATCTATCTATCTATCTATCTAGGATTCTATCTATCTATCTATCTATCTATCTATCTAGGATTCTATCTATCTATGTATCTATCTAGGATTCTATCTATCTATCTATCTATCTAGGATTCTATCTATCTATCTATCTATCTATCTAGGATTCTATCTATCTATCTATCTATCTAGGATTCTTTCTATCTATCCCTCTATCTATCTATGATTCTATCTATCTATCTATCTATCTATCTATCTATCTAGGATTCTATCTATCTATCTATCTATCTAGGATTCTATCTATCTATCTATCTAGGATTCTTTCTATCTATCCCTCTATCTATCTATGATTCTATCTATCTATCTATCTATCTATCTATCTAGGATTCTATCTATCTATCTATCTATCTATCTATCTAGGATTCTATCTATCTATCTATCTATCTAGGATTCTATCTATCTATCTATCTAGGATTCTTTCTATCTATCCCTCTATCTATCTATGATTCTATCTATCTATCTATCTATCTATCTAGGATTCTATCTATCTATCTATCTATCTATCTAGGATTCTATCTGTCTATCTATCTATCTAGGATTCTATCTATCTATCCCTCTATTTATCTATGATTCTATCTATCTATCTATCTAGGATTCTATCTATCTATCTATCTAGGATTCTATCTATCTATCTATCTATCTATCTATCTAGGATTCTATCTATCTATCTATCTATCTATCTAGGATTCTATCTATCTATCTATCTATCTATCTAGGATTCTATCTATCTATCCCTCTATTTATCTATGATTCTATCTATCTATCTATCTAGGATTCTATCTATCTATCTATCTAGGATTCTATCTATCTATCTATCTATCTATCTAGGATTCTATCTATCTATCTATCTATCTAGGATTCTATCTATCTATCTATCTAGGATTCTATCTATCTATCCCTCTATCTATCTATCTATCTATCTAGGATTCTATCTATCTATCTATCTAGGATTCTATCTATCTATCTATCTAGGATTCTATCTATCTATCCCTCTATTTATCTATGATTCTATCTATCTATCTATCTAGGATTCTATCTATCTATCTATCTATCTATCTAGGATTCTATCTATCTATCTATCTATCTAGGATTCTATCTATCTATCTATCTATCTATCTAGGATTCTATCTATCTATCCCTCTATTTATCTATGATTCTATCTATCTATCTATCTAGGATTCTATCTATCTATCTATCTAGGATTCTATCTATCTATCTATCTAGGATTCTATCTATCTATCTATCTATCTAGGATTCTATCTATCCCTCTATCTATCTATGATTCTATCTATCTATCTATCTATCTAGGATTCTATCTATCTATCTATCTATCTAGGATTCTATCTATCTATCTATCTATCTATCTAGGATTCTATCTATCTATGTAGGATTCTCTCTATCTATCTATCTATCTAGGATTCTATCTATCTATCTATCTATCTAGGATTCTATCTATCTATGTAGGATTCTCTCTATCTATCTATCTATCTATCTAGGATTCTATCTATCTATCTATCTATCTAGGATTCTCTCTATCTATCTATCTATCTATCTATCTAGGATTCTATCTATCTATCTATCTAGGATTCTATCTATCTATCTATCTATCTATCTATCTATCTATCTATCTAGGAGTCTCTCTATCTATCTATCTATCTAGGATTCTATCTATCTATCTATGTAGGATTCTATCTATCTATCTATCTATCTATCTATCTATCTATCTATCTATCTATCTAGGATTCTATCTATCTATCTATCTATCTATCTATCTATCTAGGATTCTATCTATCTATCTATCTATCTATCTATCTATCTATCTATCTATCTATCTAGGATTCTATCTATCTATCTATCTAGGATTCTATCTATCTATCTATCTATCTATCTAGGATTCTATCTATCTATCTATCTATCTATCTATCTAGGATTCTATCTATCTATCTAGGATTCTATCTATCTATCTATCTATCTAGGATTCTATCTATCTATCTATCTATCTATCTATCTAGGATTCTATCTATCTATCCCTCTATCTATCTATGATTCTATCTATCTATCTATCTATCTATCTATCTATCTAGGATTCTATCTATCTATCTATCTATCTATCTATCTATCTAGGATTCTATCTATCTATCTAGGATTCTATCTATCTATCTATCTATCTATCTATCTATCTATCTATCTATCTATCTATCTAGGATTCTATCTATCTATCTATCTAGGATTCTATCTATCTATGATTCTATCTATCTATCTATCTATCTATCTAGGATTCTATCTATCTATCTATCTATCTATCTATCTAGGATTCTATCTATCTATCTATCTATCTAGGATTCTATCTATCTATCTATCTAGGATTCTATCTATCTATCTATCTATCTATCTATCTATCTATCTATCTATCTATCTATCTAGGATTCTATCTATCTATCCCTCTATCTATCTATCTATCTATCTATCTAGGATTCTATCTATCTATCTATCTATCTAGGATTCTATCTATCTATCTATCTATCTATCTATCTATCTAGGATTCTATCTATCTATCCCTCTATCTATCTATCTAGGATTCTATCTATCTATCTATCTAGGATTCTATCTATCTATCTATCTATCTAGGATTCTATCTATCTATCTATCTATCTATCTATCTAGGATTCTATCTATCTATGTATCTATCTAGGATTCTATCTATCTATCTATCTATCTAGGATTCTATCTATCTATCTATCTATCTAGGATTCTATCTATCTATCTATCTAGGATTCTTTCTATCTATCCCTCTATCTATCTATGATTCTATCTATCTATCTATCTATCTATCTAGGATTCTATCTATCTATCTATCTAGGATTCTATCTATCTATCTATCTAGGATTCTTTCTATCTATCCCTCTATCTATCTATGATTCTATCTATCTATCTATCTATCTATCTATCTATCTATCTAGGATTCTATCTATCTATCTATCTATCTAGGATTCTATCTATCTATCTATCTATCTATCTATGATTCTATCTATCTATCTATCTAGGATTCTTTCTATCTATCCCTCTATCTATCTATGATTCTATCTATCTATCTATCTATCTAGGATTCTATCTATCTATCTATCTATCTATCTAGGATTCTATCTGTCTATCTATCTATCTAGGATTCTATCTATCTATCCCTCTATTTATCTATGATTCTATCTATCTATCTATCTAGGATTCTATCTATCTATCTATCTAGGATTCTATCTATCTATCTATCTATCTATCTAGGATTCTATCTATCTATCTATCTATCTATCTATCTATCTATCTAGGATTCTATCTATCTATCTATCTATCTATCTATCTATCTATCTAGGATTCTATCTATCTATCCCTCTATTTATCTATGATTCTATCTATCTATCTATCTATCTAGGATTCTATCTATCTATCTATCTAGGATTCTATCTATCTATCTATCTATCTAGGATTCTATCTATCTATCTATCTATCTATCTAGGATTCTATCTATCTATCTATCTAGGATTCTATCTATCTATCCCTCTATCTATCTATCTATCTATCTAGGATTCTATCTATCTATCTAGGATTCTATCTATCTATCCCTCTATTTATCTATGATTCTATCTATCTATCTATCTATCTAGGATTCTATCTATCTATCTATCTAGGATTCTATCTATCTATCTATCTATCTAGGATTCTATCTATCTATCTATCTATCTATCTAGGATTCTATCTATCTATCTATCTAGGATTCTATCTATCTATCCCTCTATCTATCTATCTATCTATCTAGGATTCTATCTATCTATCTAGGATTCTATCTATCTATCTATCTATCTATCTAGGATTCTATCTATCTATCCCTCTATTTATCTATGATTCTATCTATCTATCTATCTAGGATTCTATCTATCTATCTATCTAGGATTCTATCTATCTATCTATCTATCTATCTAGGATTCTATCTATCTATCTATCTATCTATCTATCTATCTATCTAGGATTCTATCTATCTATCCCTCTATTTATCTATGATTCTATCTATCTATCTATCTAGGATTCTATCTATCTATCTATCTAGGATTCTATCTATCTATCTATCTATCTAGGATTCTATCTATCTATCTATCTATCTAGGATTCTATCTATCCCTCTATCTATCTATGATTCTATCTATCTATCTATCTATCTAGGATTCTATCTATCTATCTATCTATCTATCTAGGATTCTATCTATCTATCTATGTAGGATTCTATCTATCTATCTATCTATCTATCTAGGATTCTATCTATCTATCTATCTATCTAGGATTCTATCTATCTATGTAGGATTCTCTCTATCTATCTATCTATCTATCTAGGATTCTATCTATCTATCTATCTATCTATCTATCTAGGATTCTATCTATCTATCTATCTATCTAGGATTCTCTCTATCTATCTATCTATCTAGGATTCTATCTATCTATCTATCTAGGATTCTATCTATCTATCTATCTATCTATCTATCTATCTATCTATCTATCTATCTAGGAGTCTCTCTATCTATCTATCTATCTAGGATTCTATCTATCTATCTATGTAGGATTCTATCTATCTATCTATCTATCTATCTATCTATCTATCTAGGATTCTATCTATCTATCTATCTATCTATCTATCTAGGATTCTATCTATCTATCTATCTATCTATCTATCTATCTATCTATCTATCTAGGATTCTATCTATCTATCTATCTATCTAGGATTCTATCTATCTATCTATCTAGGATTCTATCTATCTATCTATCTATCTAGGATTCTATCTATCTATCTATCTATCTAGGATTCTATCTATCTATCTATCTATCTAGGATTCTATCTATCTATCTATCTAGGATTCTCTCTATCTATCTATCTATCTAGGATTCTATCTATCTATCTATCTAGGATTCTATCTATCTATCTATCTATCTATCTATCTAGGATTCTATCTATCCCTCTATCTATCTATGATTCTATCTATCTATCTATCTATCTATCTATCTATCTATCTATCTATCTAGGATTCTATCTATCTATCTATCTAGGATTCTCTCTATCTATCTATCTATCTATCTAGGATTCTATCTATCTATCTATCTAGGATTCTATCTATCTATCTATCTAGGATTCTCTCTATCTATCTATCTATCTATCTAGGATTCTATCTATCTATCTATCTAGGATTCTCTCTATCTATCTATCTATCTATCTAGGATTCTATCTATCTATCCCTCTATCTATCTATGATTCTATCTATCTATCTATCTATCTATCTATCTATCTATCTAGGATTCTATCTATCTATCTATCTATCTAGGATTCTATCTATCTATCTATCTAGGATTCTATCTATCTATCTATCTATCTATCTAGGATTCTATCTATCTATCTATCTATCTATCTAGGATTCTATCTATCTATCTATCTAGGATTCTCTCTATCTATCTATCTATCTAGGATTCTATCTATCTATCTATCTAGGATTCTATCTATCTATCTATCTAGGATTCTCTCTATCTATCTATCTATCTAGGATTCTATCTATCTATCTATCTAGGATTCTATCTATCTATCTATCTATCTAGGATTCTATCTATCTATCTATCTATCTATCTATCTATCTAAGATTCTATCTATCTATCTATCTATCTATCTATCTATCTATCTATCTATCTATCTATCTAGGATTCTATCTATCTATCTATCTATCTATCTAAGATTCTATCTATCTATCTATCTATCTATCTAGGATTCTATCTATCTATCTATCTATCTATCTATCTATCTAGGATTCTATCTATCTATCTATCTATCTAGGATTCTATCTATCTATCTATCTAGGATTCTCTCTATCTATCTATCTAGGATTCTATCTATCTATCTATCTAAGATTCTATCTATCTATCTATCTATCTATCTATCTATCTATCTAGGATTCTATCTATCTATCTATCTATCTATCTATCTATCTATCTATCTATCTAAGATTCTATCTATCTATCTATCTAGGATTCTATCTATCTATCTATCTATCTATCTAGGATTCTATCTATCTATCTATCTATCTAGGATTCTATCTATCTATCTATCTATCTATCTATCTATCTATCTATCTATCTATCTATCTATCTAAGATTCTATCTATCTATCTATCTATCTATCTAGGATTCTATCTATCTATCTATCTATCTATCTATCTATCTAGGATTCTATCTATCTATCTATCTATCTAGGATTCTATCTATCTATCTATCTAGGATTCTATCTATCTATCTATCTAGGATTCTCTCTATCTATCTATCTATCTAGGATTCTATCTATCTATCTATGTAGGATTCTATCTATCTATCTATCTATCTATCTAGGATTCTATCTATCTATCTATCTATCTATCTAGGATTCTATCTATCTATCTATCTAACTATCTATCTATCTAGGATTCTATCTATCTATCTATCTATCTATCTAGGATTCTATCTATCTATCTATCTAGGATTCTATCTATCTATCTATCTATCTAGGATTCTATCTATCTATCTATCTAGGATTCTATCTATCTATCTATCTATCTATCTATCTATCTAGGATTCTATCTATCTATCTATCTATCTAGGATTCTATCTATCTATCTATCTATGATTCTATCTATCTATCTATCTAGGATTCTCTCTATCTATCTATCTATCTGGGATTCTATCTATCTATCTATCTATCTATCTATCTATCTATCTAGGATTCTATCTATCTATCTATCTATCTATCTAAGATTCTATCTATCTATCTATCTATCTAGGATTCTATCTATCTATCTATCTATCTATCTAGGATTCTATCTATCTATCTATCTAGGATTCTATCTATCTATCTATCTATCTAGGATTCTATCTATCTATCTATCTATCTATCTATCTAGGATTCTATCTATCTATCTATCTATCTATCTAGGATTCTATCTATCTATCTATCTAGGATTCTATCTATCTATCTATCTATCTAGGATTCTCTCTATCTATCTATCTATCTATCTATCTAGGATTCTATCTATCTATCTATCTATCTATCTATCTAGGATTCTATCTATCTATCTATCTATCTATCTATCTATCTAAGATTCTATCTATCTATCTATCTATCTAGGATTCTATCTATCTATCTATCTAAGATTCTATCTATCTATCTAGGATTCTATCTATCTATCTATCTAGGATTCTATCTATCTATCTATCTATCTATCTATCTAGGATTCTATCTATCTATCTATCTATCTAGGATTCTCTCTATCTATCTATCTATCTAGGATTCTATCTATCTATCTATCTATCTATCTAGGATTCTATCTATCTATCTATCTATCTAAGATTCTATCTATCTATCTATCTATCTAGGATTCTATCTATCTATCTATCTAAGATTCTATCTATCTATCTATCTATCTATCTATCTATCTATCTATCTATCTATCTATCTATGATTCTATCTATCTATCTATCTATCTAGGATTCTATCTATCTATCTATCTATCTATCTATCTATCTAGGATTCTATCTATCTATCTATCTAGGATTCTATCTATCTATCTATCTATCTAGGATTCTATCTATCTATCTATCTATCTATCTATCTATCTAGGATTCTATCTATCTATCTATCTATCTAGGATTCTATCTATCTATCTATCTAGGATTCTATCTATCTATCTATCTAGGATTCTATCTATCTATCTATCTATCTATCTATCTAGGATTCTATCTATCTATCTATCTATCTAGGATTCTATCTATCTATCTATCTATCTATCTAGGATTCTATCTATCTATCTATCTATCTATCTATCTAGGATTCTATCTATCTATCTATCTAGGATTCTATCTATCTATCTATCTATCTATCTATCTATCTATCTATCTAGGATTCTATCTATCTATCTATCTATCTAGGATTCTATCTATCTATCTATCTATCTATCTAGGATTCTATCTATCTATCTATCTAGGATTCTATCTATCTATCTATCTAGGATTCTATCTATCTATCTATCTATCTATCTATCTATCTAGGATTCTATCTATCTATCTATCTATCTATCTATCTATCTATCTATCTAAGATTCTATCTATCTATCTATCTGTCACGAACAGCCGGGGAAGTCCCTCAGAAATCCGCAGCTGTTCACTGATTTGTTACACACGACTACTCTCTAGCGCCCCCCTTGTCTGCAGGCCACTTTTGGTACTGCAGGACAATGCATAAGATGAGGCTGCTGAGCTGATAATGCCAAATATTGGAGGTCTCACAGCAAGGGTAAATGTATATCTCTGATTCCTGCTAATGGAATATTTATATACCTCGGTACCCTTAATGATAGCACTCCAATAATTCTATGCAATAACAATTACGCTGCCACCACCCAGACTTTCTACAGGTAGCTGGGAACCCGTTTCAGATAGCATAAGGCCCTTCGGGGTTTTGGATTCGTATATAAAGCATAAGGAAAGAAACTCTTAAATTTTTATATATTTAATCCGAAAATAGGCAGTGTTTAAAGAATATACAGGAATTTACAAAAGGGAACAATACACATTACGGCATAACAGTTACATAAAATAAAAGGTATAAACGTGAAACTTACTAAGCTTGTGCCATAGAAGTGACGTCTGCTTAGGGAGTAGGAGGGAACTCCAAGAGATGTTAGAATCGGCCAGCATCACCCTTCATGATGCCCTCCTCGTGCTGACTGAGCCCCCAAGACAGGAACTGTCTCTTATGCTCTTGCTAGCCCCCCTTGCCTGTGACATCATTTTATAGTCACTTGTGGGCTGGGCTTGAGATGGTCACAAAGTTCCATAATTCTAGGGTTTTTCATATCTTTGCCCCTGGGTCACACAGGTGAAAGATATTAGCGTCATATTTAATATCTCGATTTTACAGTTACATTGATACCAAACACAACGCCTCTAGCACAATTTTACTGGCCAATACTAATTTGTCGTGATTCCGTCGATCTCCTCGTCGGGTGAGACGGTGCGCTGGGTTCCGCACGACGCAGGGATTCTGGCAATGTGTTTTTCATCTTTCTAGCATTAAAGTCGCACTTCAAAACCTGCTTTGGGAGTTTTCCCGCCAATATTACAAAGAATTGTCTTTCTCTGCAGCTTTTGGCTTTTCTTCTACCATCACCCAAAGTCATAAATACCTTAAGCTTCCAGGCCAATCAGATAATCGCCATGACGACCTGTGGCTGGTGAAGAAGAGGGGGATGAAGTCCCTTCAACAGCTCTACATGACACCTCCCCCTTTTTGAGGTAGCATGGGAGATTGATTTGCCAATCGTCTCCTAAGCCTACCTCGCTGGCATCCCCCTGCCGGGACAGCCCATCAGCGTTGCCATGCTCAACACCCTTCCTGTGTTGAATGGTAAAGTCATACTGCTGTAGTGCCAAGCTCCACCGCAGTAGCTTACCATTGTCGCCGGCCACCCGATGTAGCCAGCTGAGAGGGTTGTGGTCTGTCACTATGGTGAAGTTGCGTCCATATAGGTAGGGCTGCAGTTTCCGCAGGGCCCACACTATAGAGAGGCACTCCTTCTCCACAGTGGCGTAGGCCACTTCCCGGGATAAGAGCTTGCGGCTGAGAAACATCACCGGATGCTCTTCTCCCTTCCCATTTACCTGGCTGAGTACTGCACCAAGGCCAAACGCACTGGCATCTGTCTGAACTATGAACCGTCGGGTGAAGTCCGGAGCTTGTAGGATTGGGGAACTGGCGAGGGCAGCTTTTAGTGCCCTGAAGGACCGTTCACAGTCATCTGTCCAGGTGACTACTTGCGGTAGCTTCTTTTTGGTGAGGTCCGTCAACGGCTTAGCAAGAGCACTATAGTTAGGAACGAACTTCCTATAGTACCCTGCCGTACCCAAGAAGGACATCACCTGCTTCTTTGACTTGGGGGTAGGCCAGGAGGTGATGGCATCAACCTTCCCTGGCTCTGGTTTCAGGGTCCCGCCACCCACTCTGTGTCCAAGGTACTGTACCTCAGTCATGCCGATCTGACACTTCCCTGGCTTTATAGTCAGACCAGCGCTTTGGATCCGCCTGAGCACCTGTTCCAGGTGCCCCAGGTGTTCCTCCCAAGTGGGACTAAAGATGGCAATGTCATCCAGGTAAGCTACTGCAAACCCTCCTAGTCCCTCGAGCAGCTGGTCGACCAATCGCTGGAAAGTGGCAGGAGCATTTCTCATGCCAAAGGGCATGACAAGGGATTCATACAGCCCGAATGGGGTGATGAAGGCGGACCTTTCCTGTGCTTCCTTGGACATAGGAATCTGCCAGTACCCTCGACTCAGGTCCATGATGGTCAGGTACTGGGCCCCGGCTAAGCAATCCAGTAACTCGTCGATGCGTGGCATTGGGTACGCATCGGGTGCTGTGATTGCATTTAGCCTCCTGTAGTCCACACAAAACCGGGTTGTCCGGTCCTTTTTGGGAACCAAGACTACAGGCGAGGCCCATTCACTTTTGGACCTCTGGATCACTCCCAGGACTAGCATTTCATCGATCTCCCTTTTTATGTCCTTTTGTACCTCTAGGGAGACACGGTATGGGGGTTGACGAACTGGGGAATGACTCCCTGTGTCCACCTGGTGGGTGGCTAGGGATGTCTTCCCTGGGACATTCGTGAAGGTCATCAGGTAGGGCCGGAATACCTCCCGCAGCTGGGACTTTTGGTCCAAGGATAGCTGTGGGTTGAATGCCGCCTCCTCGATAGACCCTCCATCCCGGGCTGAGGCGAGCAAGTCCACCAAGACTTCACTTTCGCCTTCCTCGGGAAGACTACACACAGGAAGAGCAAAGGCTTCCCTGTCATGATGAGCTTTCATCATGTTGACATGGAAGACCTTTTGCCTCTTCCTGGCATGGTCGATGGTGACCACATAGTTTACGTCATTGAGGCGCTGATGCACCAGGTATGGACCCTCCCAGGCCGCCTGAAGCTTGTTCTGGGTCATTGGGACTAGGACCCACACCTTCTGACCCACTTTATACACCCGCTCTCGAGCGTGTTGGTCGTACCATCGCTTCTGGCTGGCCTGGGCTTGCGCCATATTCTCATGCACCATCTGCGTCATTGACTGCATCTTGTCACGGAGCCGAATGACATACTCCACAACGGACACTTCTGGGGAATTCAGTTCCTCTTCCCAGGATTCCCTTACCAGACCAAGAGGCCCCCGGACTCGTCTGCCATACAGGAGCTCGAAGGGGGAAAACCCCGTTGAGGCCTGTGGTACCTCTCTGTAGGCAAACAGCAGGTGTGAGAGATACCGCTCCCAGTCGCGTCCATGTGACTCAACCAGCATCTTAAGCATCTGCTTAAGTGTACCATTAAATCGCTCACACAAACCATTGGTCTGTGGGTGATAAGCGCTTGATATCAGATGCCGCACCTGCATTTTCTTACAGAGAGCCTCCATTAGACGAGACATGAACTGAGTCCCCTGGTCGGTAAGCATCTCCCTGGGAAATCCTACTCGGGAGAATATGGTCAAGAGGGCATCTGCCACCTTATCGGCTCTAACTGAGGACAGAGCCACTGCCTCCGGATACCGGGTAGCATAGTCTACCACAGTAAGGACGAACCGTTTTCCAGAGCTGCTGGGGACGGCCAGAGGCCCGACAATGTCCACAGCGACCCTCTGGAAAGGCTCCTCTATCACCGGCAAAGAGATCAGGGGAGCTTTGGGAGCAGGCCCTGACTTTCCCACTCTTTGACATGTGATGCAGGAGCGGCAGTAGTTGGCAACATCTGTCCCCATTTTGGGCCAATAGAAGTGGTGAGACAGCCGGGCCTTGGTTTTGCTAACCCCCAAGTGTCCGGCGAGTGGGATCTCATGGGCAATCCGCAGCAACTCACTCCTAAAGCGGTGAGGCACCACCAGCTGTTTTTCCTTCAGCCACTCTTGTTGGGGGTTACAGGGAATTGTCTCCCGGTACAACTTTCCCTGGTCCCAGAATACCCTCTCCTTATCGGTCTCGGAAGAGGGCTTCTCTGCGAGGTCCCTTAACGTCTTTAGACTGGCATCAGTTCGTAGAGCCACCTGAAACTCTTGGCTAGAAGCAGCCAAAAGTGACGTTAAGGTTCCAACCTCACCAGGACCCTCTGGGACCTGCTCTGGGTCCGTAACCAGTTCCGTTATCCCTCTGGGTGAAGAGGTGTCAGCAGGCAAGGTTTCATTTGCGTTCTGGGCACTCTGACTGCGGGTGACAGCACCGATGAAGGCTGTCTCCCCGGGGAATAACCACTCTTCCCCATCAGCCTGACAGGTACTACTGGCTGTGTCACTGTCCGCTGTGACACTGCTCAGCTGCATTCGACCACTGTCCTCGTGGTTCTCATGTCTGCCTCCATCTCTGTCAGCACAGACACTTGCTACCTTGGGGTTGTCCTCAGCCACGTCACCCTGCCGCGTGGCATGGCTGAGTTCCCCTGTACAAACCTCCACTTTATTACCATGCACAACATTTGTAATCACGTTCTGGATATCCGCATTCGGGTCGCATGACTTATCAACAACATTTGCATCACATGATTTAACAACATTTGCATCACATGACTGATCAACAACATTTGTATCACATGACTTTTTGGATTCGGGAGGATCATCAGGGAGAAATTGTGCAACTAATCGCCCCAGATCAGTCCCCAATAAAACATTGGTTGGTAGATGTTCATCCACCCCCACTTCCCTCCACCCTCTCCCAGCACCCCAGTCGAGGGGAATCAGGGCCATTGGGAAGGAGTGGTGGACACCCCCCGCCAAGGCGACAGTCAGGAGTTTTCCCGGGATAAAGTTTTCAGGGGGTACCAGTTCAGGGCGGACCAGTGTTCTGTCGGCCCCAGTGTCCTTGAGCCCCACAGTGGGGGTTCCGCCTACGGTGACGGGGTGTAGGTTTTCGCAGGCCCTACCACCCGCCTTCCTTGCCAAAAGGACAGTTCCAGTGGGCCCTTGGGCCTTGGATGTGGGGTTCCTCTTCTGCCTCTCTGGGCAACCAGAGCTGAGGTGTCCAGGCAGGTTGCAGGAAAAACACCTGCGAGTGTCAGAGGTGGGCCGGGCACTGGTGGATGAAACAGGACCTACGGGAGGTCGGCTGGTAGGGGCAGGGGTGGTTGTAGTTGTCATCTTACCCCCTTTCCAGCTAGTGGTGGACGGCTTCCGCACCTCCGATGCACGGTTGGCCACATAGGCGTCGGCAATCTGGGCTGCTTTTGAGGCCTCCTTGGGCTCTCGGTCCATAACAAACTGTCGAACCTCCACAGGACAGACATGTAGGAGTTGGTCCTTCACCATGAGGTCCTTTAACTCCTCAAAGGTTGTAACGGACAGTCCTTGGATCCACTGGTCAAAGGTGCGCTGGAGCCCACCCTCCAAATCGCTGTAGCTGTCATGAGGTCCGAGCTGGAGGGTCCGGAATTTTTTTCGGTACACCTCCGGAGTCAGCTGATACTTCCGTACTAGGGCCTGCTTTATGGCCCCATAGTCTCCACTCTGCTCTTGAGGGAGACTGGCAAACGCGTCCAGGGCCTTGCCTCGCAGCCCTGGGGTTAAGTATTGTGCCCATTGTGTTGAGGGCAACTGGTACTGCAAGCAAGTCTTTTCAAATCCCCTCAGAAAGGTGTCCAAATCCCCGTCCTTTTCCATCACAAGAAAGTGCTCCGGTCGGGGCTTAAAGCTGCTGGCATTATTGGACTCACCGTTTAGTGAGGAAGATGTCTGCTGCTGGGCTTTGAGGATATTCAATTCATGGTCTCTCTGGGCTTGGCGCTCTCGCTCGGCTCTCTCAGCCTCTCGCTCGGCCTGAGCCTGGCGCTCGGCTCTCTCAGCCTCTCGCTCGGCTCTCTCAGCCTCTCGATATTGCTGAATGAGGCTTAGCCGTCCCTGCCGGTCATCTGCAGCGAATTGTTGTAGAGCCATCTTCAGGAAAGAGTCCATGTTGCCTCGGTCACTGCTCTGGCTTGCAGTTGATGGTGGGGACTCTGCAGAAGCACTATCCTGGGCTTGGCTTGCCTCCTCTTCTCCAGCACTGGGGGAATGAACGTGCTCTGCGTCCCATTGTAAAAGTTCTTTAATGAGGTCTTGCCTCGTTTTGCCATGGCCATCAATCAACTTGGATCTGCAGAGTGCAGCAAGAACTTCCTTCTTCTGCTGATTGTACCAGGCTTCTGACACAGCATCCATAATTGCCAAATAAAAGATAGGATAGAAAACAAGAGAGAAGGGGAGGGGGTAACTGCTACACGTACAGTATTGTTCCAGGTATATTTAAACACTGAGTTCAATCCTCAAAACTTTTGCAAGTTTTTAGTGAAAGGGATGATTGCTCAAACCAGATCACTAATGCTTTATATATCCCACCGCTTGCCACCAATTTGTCACGAACAGCCGGGGAAGTCCCTCAGAAATCCGCAGCTGTTCACTGATTTGTTACACACGACTACTCTCTAGCGCCCCCCTTGTCTGCAGGCCACTTTTGGTACTGCAGGACAATGCATAAGATGAGGCTGCTGAGCTGATAATGCCAAATATTGGAGGTCTCACAGCAAGGGTAAATGTATATCTCTGATTCCTGCTAATGGAATATTTATATACCTCGGTACCCTTAATGATAGCACTCCAATAATTCTATGCAATAACAATTACGCTGCCACCACCCAGACTTTCTACAGGTAGCTGGGAACCCGTTTCAGATAGCATAAGGCCCTTCGGGGTTTTGGATTCGTATATAAAGCATAAGGAAAGAAACTCTTAAATTTTTATATATTTAATCCGAAAATAGGCAGTGTTTAAAGAATATACAGGAATTTACAAAAGGGAACAATACACATTACGGCATAACAGTTACATAAAATAAAAGGTATAAACGTGAAACTTACTAAGCTTGTGCCATAGAAGTGACGTCTGCTTAGGGAGTAGGAGGGAACTCCAAGAGATGTTAGAATCGGCCAGCATCACCCTTCATGATGCCCTCCTCGTGCTGACTGAGCCCCCAAGACAGGAACTGTCTCTTATGCTCTTGCTAGCCCCCCTTGCCTGTGACATCATTTTATAGTCACTTGTGGGCTGGGCTTGAGATGGTCACAAAGTTCCATAATTCTAGGGTTTTTCATATCTTTGCCCCTGGGTCACACAGGTGAAAGATATTAGCGTCATATTTAATATCTCGATTTTACAGTTACATTGATACCAAACACAACGCCTCTAGCACAATTTTACTGGCCAATACTAATTTGTCGTGATTCCGTCGATCTCCTCGTCAGGTGAGACGGTGCGCTGGGTTCCGCACGACGCAGGGATTCTGGCAATGTGTTTTTCATCTTTCTAGCATTAAAGTCGCACTTCAAAACCTGCTTTGGGAGTTTTCCCGCCAATATTACAAAGAATTGTCTTTCTCTGCAGCTTTTGGCTTTTCTTCTACCATCACCCAAAGTCATAAATACCTTAAGCTTCCAGGCCAATCAGATAATCGCCATGACGACCTGTGGCTGGTGAAGAAGAGGGGGATGAAGTCCCTTCAACAGCTCTACATGACACCTCCCCCTTTTTGAGGTAGCATGGGAGATTGATTTGCCAATCGTCTCCTAAGCCTACCTCGCTGGCATCCCCCTGCCGGGACAGCCCATCAGCGTTGCCATGCTCAACACCCTTCCTGTGTTGAATGGTAAAGTCATACTGCTGTAGTGCCAAGCTCCACCGCAGTAGCTTACCATTGTCGCCGGCCACCCGATGTAGCCAGCTGAGAGGGTTGTGGTCTGTCACTATGGTGAAGTTGCGTCCATATAGGTAGGGCTGCAGTTTCCGCAGGGCCCACACTATAGAGAGGCACTCCTTCTCCACAGTGGCGTAGGCCACTTCCCGGGATAAGAGCTTGCGGCTGAGAAACATCACCGGATGCTCTTCTCCCTTCCCATTTACCTGGCTGAGTACTGCACCAAGGCCAAACGCACTGGCATCTGTCTGAACTATGAACCGTCGGGTGAAGTCCGGAGCTTGTAGGATTGGGGAACTGGCGAGGGCAGCTTTTAGTGCCCTGAAGGACCGTTCACAGTCATCTGTCCAGGTGACTACTTGCGGTAGCTTCTTTTTGGTGAGGTCCGTCAACGGCTTAGCAAGAGCACTATAGTTAGGAACGAACTTCCTATAGTACCCTGCCGTACCCAAGAAGGACATCACCTGCTTCTTTGACTTGGGGGTAGGCCAGGAGGTGATGGCATCAACCTTCCCTGGCTCTGGTTTCAGGGTCCCGCCACCCACTCTGTGTCCAAGGTACTGTACCTCAGTCATGCCGATCTGACACTTCCCTGGCTTTATAGTCAGACCAGCGCTTTGGATCCGCCTGAGCACCTGTTCCAGGTGCCCCAGGTGTTCCTCCCAAGTGGGACTAAAGATGGCAATGTCATCCAGGTAAGCTACTGCAAACCCTCCTAGTCCCTCGAGCAGCTGGTCGACCAATCGCTGGAAAGTGGCAGGAGCATTTCTCATGCCAAAGGGCATGACAAGGGATTCATACAGCCCGAATGGGGTGATGAAGGCGGACCTTTCCTGTGCTTCCTTGGACATAGGAATCTGCCAGTACCCTCGACTCAGGTCCATGATGGTCAGGTACTGGGCCCCGGCTAAGCAATCCAGTAACTCGTCGATGCGTGGCATTGGGTACGCATCGGGTGCTGTGATTGCATTTAGCCTCCTGTAGTCCACACAAAACCGGGTTGTCCGGTCCTTTTTGGGAACCAAGACTACAGGCGAGGCCCATGCACTTTTGGACCTCTGGATCACTCCCAGGACTAGCATTTCATCGATCTCCCTTTTTATGTCCTTTTGTACCTCTAGGGAGACACGGTATGGGGGTTGACGAACTGGGGAATGACTCCCTGTGTCCACCTGGTGGGTGGCTAGGGATGTCTTCCCTGGGACATTCGTGAAGGTCATCAGGTAGGGCCGGAATACCTCCCGCAGCTGGGACTTTTGGTCCAAGGATAGCTGTGGGTTGAATGCCGCCTCCTCGATAGACCCTCCATCCCGGGCTGAGGCGAGCAAGTCCACCAAGACTTCACTTTCGCCTTCCTCGGGAAGACTACACACAGGAAGAGCAAAGGCTTCCCTGTCATGATGAGCTTTCATCATGTTGACATGGAAGACCTTTTGCCTCTTCCTGGCATGGTCGATGGTGACCACATAGTTTACGTCATTGAGGCGCTGATGCACCAGGTATGGACCCTCCCAGGCCGCCTGAAGCTTGTTCTGGGTCATTGGGACTAGGACCCACACCTTCTGACCCACTTTATACACCCGCTCTCGAGCGTGTTGGTCGTACCATCGCTTCTGGCTGGCCTGGGCTTGCGCCATATTCTCATGCACCATCTGCGTCATTGACTGCATCTTGTCACGGAGCCGAATGACATACTCCACAACGGACACTTCTGGGGAATTCAGTTCCTCTTCCCAGGATTCCCTTACCAGACCAAGAGGCCCCCGGACTCGTCTGCCATACAGGAGCTCGAAGGGGGAAAACCCCGTTGAGGCCTGTGGTACCTCTCTGTAGGCAAACAGCAGGTGTGAGAGATACCGCTCCCAGTCGCGTCCATGTGACTCAACCAGCATCTTAAGCATCTGCTTAAGTGTACCATTAAATCGCTCACACAAACCATTGGTCTGTGGGTGATAAGCGCTTGATATCAGATGCCGCACCTGCATTTTCTTACAGAGAGCCTCCATTAGACGAGACATGAACTGAGTCCCCTGGTCGGTAAGCATCTCCCTGGGAAATCCTACTCGGGAGAATATGGTCAAGAGGGCATCTGCCACCTTATCGGCTCTAACTGAGGACAGAGCCACTGCCTCCGGATACCGGGTAGCATAGTCTACCACAGTAAGGACGAACCGTTTTCCAGAGCTGCTGGGGACGGCCAGAGGCCCGACAATGTCCACAGCGAACCTCTGGAAAGGCTCCTCTATCACCGGCAAAGAGATCAGGGGAGCTTTGGGAGCAGGCCCTGACTTTCCCACTCTTTGACATGTGATGCAGGAGCGGCAGTAGTTGGCAACATCTGTCCCCATTTTGGGCCAATAGAAGTGGTGAGACAGCCGGGCCTTGGTTTTGCTAACCCCCAAGTGTCCGGCGAGTGGGATCTCATGGGCAATCCGCAGCAACTCACTCCTAAAGCGGTGAGGCACCACCAGCTGTTTTTCCTTCAGCCACTCTTGTTGGGGGTTACAGGGAATTGTCTCCCGGTACAACTTTCCCTGGTCCCAGAATACCCTCTCCTTATCGGTCTCGGAAGAGGGCTTCTCTGCGAGGTCCCTTAACGTCTTTAGACTGGCATCAGTTCGTAGAGCCACCTGAAACTCTTGGCTAGAAGCAGCCAAAAGTGACGTTAAGGTTCCAACCTCACCAGGACCCTCTGGGACCTGCTCTGGGTCCGTAACCAGTTCCGTTATCCCTCTGGGTGAAGAGGTGTCAGCAGGCAAGGTTTCATTTGCGTTCTGGGCACTCTGACTGCGGGTGACAGCACCGATGAAGGCTGTCTCCCCGGGGAATAACCACTCTTCCCCATCAGCCTGACAGGTACTACTGGCTGTGTCACTGTCCGCTGTGACACTGCTCAGCTGCATTCGACCACTGTCCTCGTGGTTCTCATGTCTGCCTCCATCTCTGTCAGCACAGACACTTGCTACCTTGGGGTTGTCCTCAGCCACGTCACCCTGCCGCGTGGCATGGCTGAGTTCCCCCTGTACAAACCTCCACTTTATTACCATGCACAACATTTGTAATCACGTTCTGGATATCCGCATTCGGGTCGCATGACTTATCAACAACATTTGCATCACATGATTTAACAACATTTGCATCACATGACTGATCAACAACATTTGTATCACATGACTTTTTGGATTCGGGAGGATCATCAGGGAGAAATTGTGCAACTAATCGCCCCAGATCAGTCCCCAATAAAACATTGGTTGGTAGATGTTCATCCACCCCCACTTCCCTCCACCCTCTCCCAGCACCCCAGTCGAGGGGAATCAGGGCCATTGGGAAGGAGTGGTGGACACCCCCCGCCAAGGCGACAGTCAGGAGTTTTCCCGGGATAAAGTTTTCAGGGGGTACCAGTTCAGGGCGGACCAGTGTTCTGTCGGCCCCAGTGTCCTTGAGCCCCACAGTGGGGGTTCCGCCTACGGTGACGGGGTGTAGGTTTTCGCAGGCCCTACCACCCGCCTTCCTTGCCAAAAGGACAGTTCCAGTGGGCCCTTGGGCCTTGGATGTGGGGTTCCTCTTCTGCCTCTCTGGGCAACCAGAGCTGAGGTGTCCAGGCAGGTTGCAGGAAAAACACCTGCGAGTGTCAGAGGTGGGCCGGGCACTGGTGGATGAAACAGGACCTACGGGAGGTCGGCTGGTAGGGGCAGGGGTGGTTGTAGTTGTCATCTTACCCCCTTTCCAGCTAGTGGTGGACGGCTTCCGCACCTCCGATGCACGGTTGGCCACATAGGCGTCGGCAATCTGGGCTGCTTTTGAGGCCTCCTTGGGCTCTCGGTCCATAACAAACTGTCGAACCTCCACAGGACAGACATGTAGGAGTTGGTCCTTCACCATGAGGTCCTTTAACTCCTCAAAGGTTGTAACGGACAGTCCTTGGATCCACTGGTCAAAGGTGCGCTGGAGCCCACCCTCCAAATCGCTGTAGCTGTCATGAGGTCCGAGCTGGAGGGTCCGGAATTTTTTTCGGTACACCTCCGGAGTCAGCTGATACTTCCGTACTAGGGCCTGCTTTATGGCCCCATAGTCTCCACTCTGCTCTTGAGGGAGACTGGCAAACGCGTCCAGGGCCTTGCCTCGCAGCCCTGGGGTTAAGTATTGTGCCCATTGTGTTGAGGGCAACTGGTACTGCAAGCAAGTCTTTTCAAATCCCCTCAGAAAGGTGTCCAAATCCCCGTCCTTTTCCATCACAAGAAAGTGCTCCGGTCGGGGCTTAAAGCTGCTGGCATTATTGGACTCACCGTTTAGTGAGGAAGATGTCTGCTGCTGGGCTTTGAGGATATTCAATTCATGGTCTCTCTGGGCTTGGCGCTCTCGCTCGGCTCTCTCAGCCTCTCGCTCGGCCTGAGCCTGGCGCTCGGCTCTCTCAGCCTCTCGCTCGGCTCTCTCAGCCTCTCGATATTGCTGAATGAGGCTTAGCCGTCCCTGCCGGTCATCTGCAGCGAATTGTTGTAGAGCCATCTTCAGGAAAGAGTCCATGTTGCCTCGGTCACTGCTCTGGCTTGCAGTTGATGGTGGGGACTCTGCAGAAGCACTATCCTGGGCTTGGCTTGCCTCCTCTTCTCCAGCACTGGGGGAATGAACGTGCTCTGCGTCCCATTGTAAAAGTTCTTTAATGAGGTCTTGCCTCGTTTTGCCATGGCCATCAATCAACTTGGATCTGCAGAGTGCAGCAAGAACTTCCTTCTTCTGCTGATTGTACCAGGCTTCTGACACAGCATCCATAATTGCCAAATAAAAGATAGGATAGAAAACAAGAGAGAAGGGGAGGGGGTAACTGCTACACGTACAGTATTGTTCCAGGTATATTTAAACACTGAGTTCAATCCTCAAAACTTTTGCAAGTTTTTAGTGAAAGGGATGATTGCTCAAACCAGATCACTAATGCTTTATATATCCCACCGCTTGCCACCAATTTGTCACGAACAGCCGGGGAAGTCCCTCAGAAATCCGCAGCTGTTCACTGATTTGTTACACACGACTACTCTCTAGCGCCCCCCTTGTCTGCAGGCCACTTTTGGTACTGCAGGACAATGCATAAGATGAGGCTGCTGAGCTGATAATGCCAAATATTGGAGGTCTCACAGCAAGGGTAAATGTATATCTCTGATTCCTGCTAATGGAATATTTATATACCTCGGTACCCTTAATGATAGCACTCCAATAATTCTATGCAATAACAATTACGCTGCCACCACCCAGACTTTCTACAGGTAGCTGGGAACCCGTTTCAGATAGCATAAGGCCCTTCGGGGTTTTGGATTCGTATATAAAGCATAAGGAAAGAAACTCTTAAATTTTTATATATTTAATCCGAAAATAGGCAGTGTTTAAAGAATATACAGGAATTTACAAAAGGGAACAATACACATTACGGCATAACAGTTACATAAAATAAAAGGTATAAACGTGAAACTTACTAAGCTTGTGCCATAGAAGTGACGTCTGCTTAGGGAGTAGGAGGGAACTCCAAGAGATGTTAGAATCGGCCAGCATCACCCTTCATGATGCCCTCCTCGTGCTGACTGAGCCCCCAAGACAGGAACTGTCTCTTATGCTCTTGCTAGCCCCCCTTGCCTGTGACATCATTTTATAGTCACTTGTGGGCTGGGCTTGAGATGGTCACAAAGTTCCATAATTCTAGGGTTTTTCATATCTTTGCCCCTGGGTCACACAGGTGAAAGATATTAGCGTCATATTTAATATCTCGATTTTACAGTTACATTGATACCAAACACAACGCCTCTAGCACAATTTTACTGGCCAATACTAATTTGTCGTGATTCCGTCGATCTCCTCGTCAGGTGAGACGGTGCGCTGGGTTCCGCACGACGCAGGGATTCTGGCAATGTGTTTTTCATCTTTCTAGCATTAAAGTCGCACTTCAAAACCTGCTTTGGGAGTTTTCCCGCCAATATTACAAAGAATTGTCTTTCTCTGCAGCTTTTGGCTTTTCTTCTACCATCACCCAAAGTCATAAATACCTTAAGCTTCCAGGCCAATCAGATAATCGCCATGACGACCTGTGGCTGGTGAAGAAGAGGGGGATGAAGTCCCTTCAACAGCTCTACATGACACTATCTATCTATCTATGATTCTATCTATCTATCTATCTATCTATCTAGGATTCTATCTATCTATCTATCTAGGATTCTATCTATCTATCTATCTATCTATCTATCTATCTAAGATTCTATCTATCTATCTATCTATCTATCTAGGATTCTATCTATCTATCTATCTATCTATCTATCTATCTAGGATTCTATCTATCTATCTATCTATCTAGGATTCTATCTATCTATCTATCTATCTAGGATTCTATCTATCTATCTATCTAGGATTCTATCTATCTATCTATCTAGGATTCTATCTATCTATCTAGGATTCTATCTATCTATCTATCTATCTATCTATCTATCTAGGATTCTATCTATCTATCTATCTATCTAGGATTCTATCTATCTATCTATCTATCTAGGATTCTATCTATCTATCTATCTAGGATTCTATCTATCTATCTATCTATCTATCTATCTATCTATCTATCTATCTAGGATTCTATCTATCTATCTATCTAGGATTCTCTCTATCTATCTATCTATCTATCTATCTATCTATCTATCTATCTATCTATCTAGGATTCTATCTATCTATCTATCTAAGATTCTATCTATCTATCTATCTATCTATCTAGGATTCTATCTATCTATCTATCTATCTATCTATCTATCTAGGATTCTATCTATCTATCTAGGATTCTATCTATCTATCTATCTAGGATTCTATCTATCTATCTATCTATCTAGGATTCTATCTATCTATCTATCTATCTATCTATCTAGGATTCTATCTATCTATCTATCTAGGATTCTATCTATCTATCTATCTATCTATCTATCTATCTATCTAGGATTCTATCTATCTATCTATCTATCTATCTATCTATCTAGGATTCTATCTATCTATCTATCTAGGATTCTATCTATCTATCTAGGATTCTATCTATCTATCTATCTATCTATCTATCTATCTATCTATCTATCTATCTATCTAGGATTCTATCTATCTATCTATCTAGGATTCTCTCTATCTATCTATCTATCTATCTATCTAGGATTCTATCTATCTATCTATCTAAGATTCTATCTATCTATCTATCTATCTATCTAGGATTCTATCTATCTATCTATCTATCTATCTATCTATCTATCTATCTATCTAGGATTCTATCTATCTATCTATCTAGGATTCTATCTATCTATCTATCTATCTATCTATCTAGGATTCTATCTATCTATCTATCTATCTAGGATTCTATCTATCTATCTATCTATCTAGGATTCTATCTATCTATCTATCTATCTAGGATTCTATCTATCTATCTATCTATCTATCTATCTATCTATCTATCTATCTATCTATGATTCTATCTATCTATCTATTTATCTATCTAGGATTCTATCTATCTATCTATCTATCTATCTAGGATTCTATCTATCTATCTATCTATCTATCTATCTATCTATCTATCTATCTATCTATCTATCTATCTATCTAGGATTCTATCTATCTATCTATCTAGGATTCTCTCTATCTATCTATCTATCTATCTAGGATTCTATCTATCTATCTATCTATCTAAGATTCTATCTATCTATCTATCTATCTGTTTTGGAAGATTCTTGGTTAAGGAAAGCACGGATCCGGGAGATATTTTTGAGTTGTAATCGGCATGAGTTGAAGAGGGCTTGGATGTGTGGCTTGAAGGATAGAGCAGAGTCGAGGGTTACTCCAAGGCAACGAGCTTGTGAGACTGGGGTGAGTGAGCAACCATCAAGTTTGATGGAAAGGCTTGTTGGAGGAGGTGAGTGAGGAGGAGGAAAGACAATAAACTCTGTTTTGTCCATGTTAAGTTTTAGGAATCGTGCAGAGAAGAAGGATGAAATAGCAGACAGACATTGTGGTATTTTGGTTAGTAGAGAGGTAATGTCAGGTCCAGAGAGGTAGATCTGTGTGTCATCGGCATAGAGATGATACTGGAAGCCGTGGGACTCTATGAGCTGTCCCAAGCCGAAGGTATAGATGGAGAACAGCAGGGGTCCAAGAACTGAGCCTTGAGGGACACCGACAGATAGGGGGCGAGCTGAGGAAGTGGTGTGAGAATGGGAGACGCTGAAAGTTCGGTCGGTTAGGTATGAGGAGATCCAAGATAGGGCCAAGTCTGTGATGCCCAGAGATGAGAGAATCTGTAGTAGGAGGGAATGGTCTACTGTGTCGAAGGCAGAGGACAGGTCCAGGAGGAGGAGGATAGAGTAGTGTCGCTTGGCTTTGGCGGTTAGTAGATCATTGGTGACTTTGGTTAGGGCAGTTTCGGTAGAATGATGTGGTCGGAAGCCAGATTGAAGCCGGTCAAAGAGGGAGCAGGAGGAGAGGTATGAGGACAATTCAAGATGGACATGCTGTTCCAGTAGTTTTGAGGCATAGGGGAGAAGGGATATGGGGCGATAGTTTGACACAGAGGATGGGTCAAGGGAGGGCTTTTTGAGGATGGGTGTATCTATCTATCTATCTAGGATTCTATCTATCTATCTATCTATCTATCTAGGATTCTCTCTATCTATCTATCTATCTATCTAGGATTCTATCTATCTATCTATCTATCTATCTATCTATCTATCTATCATTCTATCTATCTATCTATCTATCTATCTAGGATTCTATCTATCTATCTATCTATCTAGGATTCTCTCTATCTATCTATCTAGGATTCTATCTATCTATCTATCTAGGATTCTATCTATCTATCTAGGATTCTCTCTATCTATCTATCTATCTATCTAGGATTCTATCTATCTATCTATCTAAGATTCTATCTATCTATCTATCTATCTATCTATCTAGGATTCTATCTATCTATCTATCTATCTAGGATTCTATCTATCTATCTATCTATCTATCTAGGATTCTATCGATCTATCTATCTATCTATCTATCTAGGATTCTATCTATCTATCTATCTAGGATTCTATCTATCTATCTATCTAGGATTCTATCTATCTATCTATCTATCTAGGATTCTATCTATCTATCTATCTATCTATCTAGGATTCTATCTATCTATCTATCTAGGATTCTATCTATCTATCTATCTATCTAGGATTCTATCTATCTATCTATCTATCTAGGATTCTATCTATCTATCTATCTATCTAGGATTCTATCTATCTATCTAAGATTCTATCTATCTATCTATCTATCTATCTATCTATCTATCTATCTAGGATTCTATCTATCTATCTATCTAGGATTCTCTCTATCTATCTATCTATCTATCTATCTATCTATCTAGGATTCTATCTATCTATCTATCTATCTATCTAAGATTCTATCTATCTATCTATCTATCTATCTAGGATTCTATCTATCTATCTATCTATCTATCTATCTAGGATTCTATCTATCTATCTATCTATCTATCTAGGATTCTATCTATCTATCTATCTATCTAGGATTCTCTCTATCTATCTATCTATCTATCTAGGATTCTATCTATCTATCTATCTATCTATCTATCTATCTAGGATTCTATCTATCTATCTATCTAGGATTCTCTCTATCTATCTATCTATCTATCTATCTAGGATTCTATCTATCTATCTATCTATCTAGGATTCTATCTATCTATCTATCTATCTAGGATTCTATCTATCTATCTATCTATCTAGGATTCTATCTATCTATCTATCTATCTAGGATTCTATCTATCTATCTATCTATCTATCTAGGATTCTATCTATCTATCTATCTATCTATCTATCTAGGATTCTATCTATCTATCTATCTAGGATTCTATCTATCTATCTATCTATCTATCTAGGATTCTATCTATCTATCTATCTAGGTTTCTCTCTATCTATCTATCTATCTATCTATCTAGGATTCTATCTATCTATCTATCTATCTATCTATCTAAGATTCTATCTATCTATCTATCTATCTATCTAGGATTCTATCTATCTATCTATCTATCTAGGATTCTATCTATCTATCTATCTATCTATCTAGGATTCTATCTATCTATCTATCTATCTAGGATTCTATCTATCTATCTATCTATCTATCTATCTAGGATTCTATCTATCTATCTAAGATTCTATCTATCTATCTAGGATTCTATCTATCTATCTATCTAGGATTCTCTCTATCTATCTATCTATCTATCTATCTATCTATCTATCTAGGATTCTATCTATCTATCTATCTAAGATTCTATCTATCTATCTATCTATCTAGGATTCTATCTATCTATCTATCTATCTATCTAGGATTCTATCTATCTATCTATCTATCTAGGATTCTATCTATCTATCTATCTATCTAGGATTCTATCTATCTATCTATCTATCTATCTAGGATTCTATCTATCTATCTAGGATTCTATCTATCTATCTATCTATCTATCTATCTATCTAGGATTCTATCTATCTATCTAGGATTCTCTCTATCTATCTATCTAGGATTCTATCTATCTATCTATCTATCTATCTAAGATTCTATCTATCTATCTATCTATCTATCTAGGATTCTATCTATCTATCTATCTATCTATCTATCTAGGATTCTATCTATCTATCTAGGATTCTATCTATCTATCTATCTATCTAGGATTCTATCTATCTATCTATCTAGGATTCTCTCTATCTATCTATCTATCTATCTATCTAGGATTCTATCTATCTATCTATCTATCTAGGATTCTATCTATCTATCTATCTATCTAGGATTCTATCTATCTATCTATCTATCTAGGATTCTATCTATCTATCTATCTATCTAGGATTCTATCTATCTATCTATCTATCTATCTAGGATTCTATCTATCTATCTATCTATCTATCTATCTATCTATCTAGGATTCTATCTATCTATCTATCTATCTAGGATTCTATCTATCTATCTATCTATCTAGGATTCTATCTATCTATCTATCTAGGTTTCTCTCTATCTATCTATCTATCTATCTATCTAGGATTCTATCTATCTATCTATCTATCTATCTATCTATCTAAGATTCTATCTATCTATCTATCTATCTATCTAGGATTCTATCTATCTATCTATCTATCTATCTATCTATCTATCTATCTAGGATTCTATCTATCTATCTATCTATCTATCTATCTATCTATCTAGGATTCTATCTATCTATCTATCTATCTATCTATCTAGGATTCTATCTATCTATCTATCTATCTATCTAGGATTCTATCTATCTATCTAAGATTCTATCTATCTATCTAGGATTCTATCTATCTATCTATCTAGGATTCTCTCTATCTATCTATCTATCTATCTATCTATCTATCTATCTATCTATCTATCTATCTATCTAGGATTCTATCTATCTATCTATCTATCTATCTAAGATTCTATCTATCTATCTATCTATCTAGGATTCTATCTATCTATCTATCTATCTATCTATCTATCTATCTATCTATCTAGGATTCTATCTATCTATCTATCTATCTAGGATTCTATCTATCTATCTATCTATCTAGGATTCTATCTATCTATCTATCTATCTATCTATCTATCTATCTAGGATTCTATCTATCTATCTAAGATTCTATCTATCTATCTAGGATTCTATCTATCTATCTATCTATCTAGGATTCTCTCTATCTATCTATCTATCTATCTATCTATCTATCTATCTAGGATTCTAGGATCTAGGATGGCCTGAGCCTGGCGCTCGGCTCTCTCAGCCTCTCGCTCGGCTCTCTCAGCCTCTCGATATTGCTGAATGAGGCTTAGCCGTCCCTGCCGGTCATCTGCAGCGAATTGTTGTAGAGCCATCTTCAGGAAAGAGTCCATGTTGCCTCGGTCACTGCTCTGGCTTGCAGTTGATGGTGGGGACTCTGCAGAAGCACTATCCTGGGCTTGGCTTGCCTCCTCTTCTCCAGCACTGGGGGAATGAACGTGCTCTGCGTCCCATTGTAAAAGTTCTTTAATGAGGTCTTGCCTCGTTTTGCCATGGCCATCAATCAACTTGGATCTGCAGAGTGCAGCAAGAACTTCCTTCTTCTGCTGATTGTACCAGGCTTCTGACACAGCATCCATAATTGCCAAATAAAAGATAGGATAGAAAACAAGAGAGAAGGGGAGGGGGTAACTGCTACACGTACAGTATTGTTCCAGGTATATTTAAACACTGAGTTCAATCCTCAAAACTTTTGCAAGTTTTTAGTGAAAGGGATGATTGCTCAAACCAGATCACTAATGCTTTATATATCCCACCGCTTGCCACCAATTTGTCACGAACAGCCGGGGAAGTCCCTCAGAAATCCGCAGCTGTTCACTGATTTGTTACACACGACTACTCTCTAGCGCCCCCCTTGTCTGCAGGCCACTTTTGGTACTGCAGGACAATGCATAAGATGAGGCTGCTGAGCTGATAATGCCAAATATTGGAGGTCTCACAGCAAGGGTAAATGTATATCTCTGATTCCTGCTAATGGAATATTTATATACCTCGGTACCCTTAATGATAGCACTCCAATAATTCTATGCAATAACAATTACGCTGCCACCACCCAGACTTTCTACAGGTAGCTGGGAACCCGTTTCAGATAGCATAAGGCCCTTCGGGGTTTTGGATTCGTATATAAAGCATAAGGAAAGAAACTCTTAAATTTTTATATATTTAATCCGAAAATAGGCAGTGTTTAAAGAATATACAGGAATTTACAAAAGGGAACAATACACATTACGGCATAACAGTTACATAAAATAAAAGGTATAAACGTGAAACTTACTAAGCTTGTGCCATAGAAGTGACGTCTGCTTAGGGAGTAGGAGGGAACTCCAAGAGATGTTAGAATCGGCCAGCATCACCCTTCATGATGCCCTCCTCGTGCTGACTGAGCCCCCAAGACAGGAACTGTCTCTTATGCTCTTGCTAGCCCCCCTTGCCTGTGACATCATTTTATAGTCACTTGTGGGCTGGGCTTGAGATGGTCACAAAGTTCCATAATTCTAGGGTTTTTCATATCTTTGCCCCTGGGTCACACAGGTGAAAGATATTAGCGTCATATTTAATATCTCGATTTTACAGTTACATTGATACCAAACACAACGCCTCTAGCACAATTTTACTGGCCAATACTAATTTGTCGTGATTCCGTCGATCTCCTCGTCAGGTGAGACGGTGCGCTGGGTTCCGCACGACGCAGGGATTCTGGCAATGTGTTTTTCATCTTTCTAGCATTAAAGTCGCACTTCAAAACCTGCTTTGGGAGTTTTCCCGCCAATATTACAAAGAATTGTCTTTCTCTGCAGCTTTTGGCTTTTCTTCTACCATCACCCAAAGTCATAAATACCTTAAGCTTCCAGGCCAATCAGATAATCGCCATGACGACCTGTGGCTGGTGAAGAAGAGGGGGATGAAGTCCCTTCAACAGCTCTACATGACACTATCTATCTATCTATGATTCTATCTATCTATCTATCTATCTATCTATCTATCTATCTAGGATTCTATCTATCTATCTATCTATCTAGGATTCTATCTATCTATCTATCTATCTATCTATCTATCTATCTATCTATCTATCTAAGATTCTATCTATCTATCTATCTATCTATCTAGGATTCTATCTATCTATCTATCTATCTATCTAGGATTCTATCTATCTATCTATCTATCTATCTAGGATTCTATCTATCTATCTATCTATCTAGGATTCTATCTATCTATCTATCTAGGATTCTATCTATCTATCTATCTAGGATTCTATCTATCTATCTAGGATTCTATCTATCTATCTATCTATCTATCTATCTATCTATCTATCTATCTAGGATTCTATCTATCTATCTATCTATCTATCTAGGATTCTATCTATCTATCTAGGATTCTATCTATCTATCTATCTAGGATTCTATCTATCTATCTATCTATCTATCTATCTATCTAGGATTCTATCTATCTATCTATCTAGGATTCTCTCTATCTATCTATCTATCTATCTATCTATCTATCTATCTATCTAGGATTCTATCTATCTATCTATCTAAGATTCTATCTATCTATCTATCTATCTATCTAGGATTCTATCTATCTATCTATCTATCTATCTATCTAGGATTCTATCTATCTATCTAGGATTCTATCTATCTATCTATCTAGGATTCTATCTATCTATCTATCTATCTAGGATTCTATCTATCTATCTATCTATCTATCTATCTAGGATTCTATCTATCTATCTATCTAGGATTCTATCTATCTATCTATCTATCTATCTATCTAGGATTCTATCTATCTATCTATCTATCTATCTATCTATCTAGGATTCTATCTATCTATCTATCTAGGATTCTATCTATCTATCTAGGATTCTATCTATCTATCTATCTATCTATCTATCTAGGATTCTATCTATCTATCTATCTATCTAGGATTCTCTCTATCTATCTATCTATCTATCTAGGATTCTATCTATCTATCTATCTAAGATTCTATCTATCTATCTATCTATCTATCTAGGATTCTATCTATCTATCTATCTATCTATCTATCTAGGATTCTATCTATCTATCTATCTAGGATTCTATCTATCTATCTATCTATCTATCTAGGATTCTATCTATCTATCTATCTATCTAGGATTCTATCTATCTATCTATCTATCTAGGATTCTATCTATCTATCTATCTATCTAGGATTCTATCTATCTATCTATCTATCTATCTATCTATCTATCTATCTATCTATCTATCTATCTATCTATCTATGATTCTATCTATCTATCTATTTATCTATCTAGGATTCTATCTATCTATCTATCTATCTAGGATTCTATCTATCTATCTATCTATCTATCTATCTATCTAGGATTCTATCTATCTATCTATCTAGGATTCTCTCTATCTATCTATCTATCTATCTAGGATTCTATCTATCTATCTATCTATCTAAGATTCTATCTATCTATCTATCTGTTTTGGAAGATTCTTGGTTAAGGAAAGCACGGATCCGGGAGATATTTTTGAGTTGTAATCGGCATGAGTTGAAGAGGGCTTGGATGTGTGGCTTGAAGGATAGAGCAGAGTCGAGGGTTACTCCAAGGCAACGAGCTTGTGAGACTGGGGTGAGTGAGCAACCATCAAGTTTGATGGAAAGGCTTGTTGGAGGAGGTGAGTGAGGAGGAGGAAAGACAATAAACTCTGTTTTGTCCATGTTAAGTTTTAGGAATCGTGCAGAGAAGAAGGATGAAATAGCAGACAGACATTGTGGTATTTTGGTTAGTAGAGAGGTAATGTCAGGTCCAGAGAGGTAGATCTGTGTGTCATCGGCATAGAGATGATACTGGAAGCCGTGGGACTCTATGAGCTGTCCCAAGCCGAAGGTATAGATGGAGAACAGCAGGGGTCCAAGAACTGAGCCTTGAGGGACACCGACAGATAGGGGGCGAGCTGAGGAAGTGGTGTGAGAATGGGAGACGCTGAAAGTTCGGTCGGTTAGGTATGAGGAGATCCAAGATAGGGCCAAGTCTGTGATGCCCAGAGATGAGAGAATCTGTAGTAGGAGGGAATGGTCTACTGTGTCGAAGGCAGAGGACAGGTCCAGGAGGAGGAGGATAGAGTAGTGTCGCTTGGCTTTGGCGGTTAGTAGATCATTGGTGACTTTGGTTAGGGCAGTTTCGGTAGAATGATGTGGTCGGAAGCCAGATTGAAGCCGGTCAAAGAGGGAGCAGGAGGAGAGGTATGAGGACAATTCAAGATGGACATGCTGTTCCAGTAGTTTTGAGGCATAGGGGAGAAGGGATATGGGGCGATAGTTTGACACAGAGGATGGGTCAAGGGAGGGCTTTTTGAGGATGGGTGTATCTATCTATCTATCTAGGATTCTATCTATCTATCTATCTATCTATCTAGGATTCTCTCTATCTATCTATCTATCTATCTATCTAGGATTCTATCTATCTATCTATCTATCTATCATTCTATCTATCTATCTATCTATCTATCTATCTAGGATTCTATCTATCTATCTATCTATCTAGGATTCTCTCTATCTATCTATCTAGGATTCTATCTATCTATCTATCTAGGATTCTATCTATCTATCTAGGATTCTCTCTATCTATCTATCTATCTATCTAGGATTCTATCTATCTATCTATCTATCTATCTAAGATTCTATCTATCTATCTATCTATCTATCTAGGATTCTATCTATCTATCTATCTATCTATCTAGGATTCTATCTATCTATCTATCTATCTATCTATCTAGGATTCTATCGATCTATCTATCTATCTATCTATCTAGGATTCTATCTATCTATCTATCTAGGATTCTATCTATCTATCTATCTAGGATTCTATCTATCTATCTATCTATCTAGGATTCTATCTATCTATCTATCTATCTATCTAGGATTCTATCTATCTATCTATCTAGGATTCTATCTATCTATCTATCTATCTAGGATTCTATCTATCTATCTATCTATCTAGGATTCTATCTATCTATCTATCTATCTATCTAGGATTCTATCTATCTATCTAAGATTCTATCTATCTATCTATCTATCTATCTATCTAGGATTCTATCTATCTATCTATCTAGGATTCTCTCTATCTATCTATCTATCTATCTATCTAGGATTCTATCTATCTATCTATCTATCTATCTATCTAAGATTCTATCTATCTATCTATCTATCTATCTAGGATTCTATCTATCTATCTATCTATCTATCTATCTAGGATTCTATCTATCTATCTATCTATCTATCTATCTAGGATTCTATCTATCTATCTATCTATCTAGGATTCTCTCTATCTATCTATCTATCTAGGATTCTATCTATCTATCTATCTATCTATCTATCTAGGATTCTATCTATCTATCTATCTAGGATTCTCTCTATCTATCTATCTATCTATCTATCTAGGATTCTATCTATCTATCTATCTATCTAGGATTCTATCTATCTATCTATCTATCTAGGATTCTATCTATCTATCTATCTATCTAGGATTCTATCTATCTATCTATCTATCTAGGATTCTATCTATCTATCTATCTATCTATCTAGGATTCTATCTATCTATCTATCTATCTATCTATCTATCTATCTATCTATCTATCTATCTATCTATCTAGGATTCTATCTATCTATCTATCTAGGATTCTATCTATCTATCTATCTATCTATCTAGGATTCTATCTATCTATCTATCTATCTAGGTTTCTCTCTATCTATCTATCTATCTATCTATCTATCTAGGATTCTATCTATCTATCTATCTATCTATCTAAGATTCTATCTATCTATCTATCTATCTATCTAGGATTCTATCTATCTATCTATCTATCTAGGATTCTATCTATCTATCTATCTATCTATCTATCTATCTAGGATTCTATCTATCTATCTAAGATTCTATCTATCTATCTAGGATTCTATCTATCTATCTATCTAGGATTCTCTCTATCTATCTATCTATCTATCTATCTATCTATCTATCTATCTAGGATTCTATCTATCTATCTATCTATCTAAGATTCTATCTATCTATCTATCTATCTATCTAGGATTCTATCTATCTATCTATCTATCTATCTAGGATTCTATCTATCTATCTATCTATCTAGGATTCTATCTATCTATCTATCTATCTAGGATTCTATCTATCTATCTATCTATCTATCTAGGATTCTATCTATCTATCTAGGATTCTATCTATCTATCTATTTATCTATCTAGGATTCTATCTATCTATCTATCTAGGATTCTCTCTATCTATCTATCTAGGATTCTATCTATCTATCTATGTATCTAAGATTCTATCTATCTATCTATCTATCTATCTAGGATTCTATCTATCTATCTATCTATCTATCTATCTATCTATCTATCTATCTATCTATCTAGGATTCTATCTATCTATCTAGGATTCTATCTATCTATCTATCTATCTATCTATCTAGGATTCTATCTATCTATCTATCTATCTAGGATTCTCTCTATCTATCTATCTATCTATCTATCTATCTATCTAGGATTCTATCTATCTATCTATCTATCTAGGATTCTATCTATCTATCTATCTATCTAGGATTCTATCTATCTATCTATCTATCTAGGATTCTATCTATCTATCTATCTATCTAGGATTCTATCTATCTATCTATCTATCTAGGATTCTATCTATCTATCTATCTATCTATCTATCTATCTAGGATTCTATCTATCTATCTATCTAGGATTCTATCTATCTATCTATCTATCTAGGATTCTATCTATCTATCTAGGTTTCTCTCTATCTATCTATCTATCTATCTATCTATCTATCTAGGATTCTATCTATCTATCTATCTATCTATCTAAGATTCTATCTATCTATCTATCTATCTATCTAGGATTCTATCTATCTATCTATCTATCTAGGATTCTATCTATCTATCTATCTATCTATCTATCTATCTATCTATCTATCTAGGATTCTATCTATCTATCTATCTATCTATCTATCTAGGATTCTATCTATCTATCTATCTATCTAGGATTCTATCTATCTATCTAAGATTCTATCTATCTATCTAGGATTCTATCTATCTATCTATCTAGGATTCTCTCTATCTATCTATCTATCTATCTATCTATCTATCTATCTATCTATCTAGGATTCTATCTATCTATCTATCTATCTAAGATTCTATCTATCTATCTATCTATCTATCTATCTATCTATCTAGGATTCTATCTATCTATCTATCTATCTATCTATCTATCTATCTATCTAGGATTCTATCTATCTATCTATCTATCTAGGATTCTATCTATCTATCTATCTATCTAGGATTCTATCTATCTATCTATCTATCTATCTAGGATTCTATCTATCTATCTAAGATTCTATCTATCTATCTAGGATTCTATCTATCTATCTATCTAGGATTCTCTCTATCTATCTATCTATCTATCTATCTAGGATTCTATCTATCTATCTATCTATCTATCTAAGATTCTATCTATCTATCTATCTATCTATCTAGGATTCTATCTATCTATCTATCTATCTATCTATCTATCTAGGATTCTATCTATCTATCTATCTATCTAGGATTCTATCTATCTATCTATCTATCTAGGATTCTATCTATCTATCTATCTATCTATCTAGGATTCTATCTATCTATCTAGGATTCTATCTATCTATCTATCTATCTATCTATCTAGGATTCTATCTATCTATCTATCTAGGATTCTCTCTATCTATCTATCTAGGATTCTATCTATCTATCTATCTATCTAAGATTCTATCTATCTATCTATCTATCTAGGATTCTATCTCTATCTATCTATCTATCTATCTAGGATTCTATCTATCTATCTAGGATTCTATCTATCTATCTATCTATCTATCTATCTATCTATCTATCTATCTATCTAGGATTCTATCTATCTATCTATCTATCTATCTATCTAAGATTCTATCTATCTATCTATCTATCTATCTATCTATCTATCTAGGATTCTATCTATCTATCTTTCTAAGATTCTATCTATCTATCTATCTATCTATCTAGGATTCTATCTATCTATCTATCTAGGATTCTCTCTATCTATCTATCTATCTATCTAGGATTCTATCTATCTATCTATCTATCTAAGATTCTATCTATCTATCTATCTATCTATCTATCTATCTATCTAGGATTCTATCTATCTATCTATCTATCTAGGATTCTATCTATCTATCTATCTATCTAGGATTCTATCTATCTATCTATCTAGGATTCTATCTATCTATCTATCTATCTAGGATTCTATCTATCTATCTATCTAGGATTCTATCTATCTATCTATCTATCTATCTATCTAGGATTCTATCTATCTATCTAGGATTCTATCTATCTATCTATCTATCTATCTAGGATTCTATCTATCTATCTATCTATCTATCTAGGATTCTCTCTATCTATCTATCTAGGATTCTATCTATCTATCTATCTATCTATCTAGATTCTATCCATCTATCTATCTATCTATCTATCTAGGATTCTATCTATCTATCTATCTATCTATCTATCTAGGATTCTATCTATCTATCTAGGATTCTATCTATCTATCTATCTATCTATCTATCTAGGATTCTATCTATCTATCTATCTATCTAAGATTCTATCTATCTATCTATCTATCTATCTATCTAGATTCTATCTATCTATCTATCTAGGATTCTATCTATCTATCTATCTATCTAGGATTCTATCTATCTATCTATCTAGGATTCTCTCTATCTATCTATCTATCTATCTATCTATCTATCTATCTAGGATTCTATCTATCTATCTATCTAAGATTCTATCTATCTATCTATCTATCTATCTATCTAGGATTCTATCTATCTATCTATCTATCTAGGATTCTATCTATCTATCTATCTATCTATCTACGATTCTATCTATCTATCTATCTATCTAGGATTCTATCTATCTATCTATCTATCTAGGATTCTATCTATCTATCTATCTAGGATTCTATCTATCTATCTATCTATCTATCTATCTATCTAGGATTCTATCTATCTATCTATCTATCTAGGATTCTATCTATCTATCTATCTATCTAGGATTCTATCTATCTATCTATCTAGGATTCTCTCTATCTATCTATCTATCTATCTAGGATTCTATCTATCTATCTATCTATCTAGGATTCTATCTATCTATCTATCTATCTAGGATTCTATCTATCTATCTATCTATCTAGGATTCTATCTATCTATCTATCTATCTAGGATTCTATCTATCTATCTATCTATCTATCTAGGATTCTATCTATCTATCTATCTATCTAGGATTCTATCTATCTATCTATCTAGGATTCTATCTATCTATCTATCTATCTATCTATCTATCTATCTAGGATTCTATCTATCTATCTATCTAGGATTCTCTCTATCTATCTATCTAGGATTCTATCTATCTATCTATCTATCTAAGATTCTATCTATCTATCTATCTATCTATCTATCTAGGATTCTATCTATCTATCTATCTATCTATCTATCTATCTATCTATCTATCTATCTAGGATTCTATCTATCTATCTATCTATCTATCTATCTATCTATCTAGGATTCTCTCTATCTATCTATCTATCTATCTAGGATTCTATCTATCTATCTATCTATCTTGGATTCTATCTATCTATCTATCTATCTAGGATTCTATCTATCTATCTAGGATTCTATCTATCTATCTATCTATCTAGGATTCTATCTATCTATCTATCTATCTATCTATCTAAGATTCTATCTATCTATCTATCTATCTATCTATCTAGGATTCTATCTATCTATCTATCTAGGATTCTATCTATCTATCTATCTATCTATCTATCTATCTATGATTCTATCTATCTATCTATCTATGATTCTCTCTATCTATCTATCTATCTATCTAGGATTCTATCTATCTATCTATCTATCTAGGATTCTATCTATCTATCTATCTATCTAGGATTCTATCTATCTATCTATCTAGGATTCTATCTATCTATCTAGGATTCTATCTATCTATCTATCTATCTATCTATCTAGGATTCTATCTATCTATCTATCTAGGATTCTCTCTATCTATCTATCTATCTAGGATTCTATCTATCTATCTATCTAGGATTCTATCTATCTATCTATCTAGGATTCTATCTATCTATCTATCTAGGATTCTATCTATCTATTTATCTATCTAGGATTCTATCTATCTATCTAGGATTCTATCTATCTATCTATCTAGGATTCTATCTATCTATCTATCTATCTATCTATCTAGGATTCTATCTATCTATCTATCTAGGATTCTATCTATCTATCTATCTATCTATCTAGGATTCTATCTATCTATCTATCTATCTAAGATTCTATCTATCTATCTATCTATCTATCTATCTATCTATCTATCTAGGATTCTATCTATCTATCTATCTATCTATCTATCTATCTATCTATCTATCTATCTAGGATTCTATCTATCTATCTATCTATCTAGGATTCTCTCTATCTATCTATCTATCTAGGATTCTCTCTATCTATCTATCTATCTAGGATTCTATCTATCTATCTATCTATCTAGGATTCTATCTATCTATCTATCTATCTATCTATCTATCTATCTATCTATCTAGGATTCTATCTATCTATCTATCTATCTAGGATTCTATCTATCTAGGATTCTATCTATCTATCTATCTAGGATTCTATCTATCTATCTATCTATCTATCTATCTATCTAGGATTCTATCTATCTATCTATCTAGGATTCTCTCTATCTATCTATCTATCTATCTATCTAGGATTCTATCTATCTATCTATCTAGGATTCTATCTATCTATCTATCTAGGATTCTATCTATCTATCTATCTATCTAGGATTCTATCTATCTATTTATCTATCTAGGATTCTATCTATCTATCTATCTATCTATCTAGGATTCTATCTATCTATCTATCTAGGATTCTATCTATCTATCTATCTATCTATCTATCTAGGATTCTATCTATCTATCTATCTAGGATTCTATCTATCTATCTATCTATCTATCTATCTATCTATCTAGGATTCTATCTATCTATCTATCTAGGATTCTATCTATCTATCTATCTATCTATCTAGGATTCTATCTATCTATCTAGGATTCTCTCTATCCATCTATCTATCTATCTATCTAGGATTCTATCTATCTATCTATCTAGGATTCTATCTATCTATCTATCTATCTATCTATCTATCTATCTATCTAGGATTCTATCTATCTATTTATCTATCTAGGATTCTATCTATCTATCTATCTATCTAGGATTCTATCTATCTATCTATCTATCTATCTATCTAGGATTCTATCTATCTATCTATCTAGGATTCTATCTATCTATCTATCTATCTAGGATTCTATCTATCTATCTATCTAGGATTCTATCTATCTATCTATCTATCTATCTATCTATCTAGGATTCTATCTATCTATCTATCTATCTAGGATTCTATCTATCTATCTATCTATCTAGGATTCTATCTATCTATCTATCTAGGATTCTCTCTATCTATCTATCTAGGATTCTATCTATCTATCTATCTATCTATCTATCTAGGATTCTATCTATCTATCTATCTAGGATTCTATCTATCTATCTATCTATCTAGGATTCTATCTATCTATCTATCTATCTATCTATCTAGGATTCTATCTATCTATCTATCTATCTAGGATTCTATCTATCTATCTATCTAGGATTCTATCTATCTATCTATCTATCTATCTAAGATTCTATCTATCTATCTATCTATCTATCTATCTATCTATCTATCTATCTATCTATCTAGGATTCTATCTATCTATCTATCTATCTAGGATTCTATCTATCTATCTATCTATCTAGGATTCTCTCTATCTATCTATCTAGGATTCTATCTATCTATCTATCTATCTATCTATCTATCTATCTAGGATTCTATCTATCTATCTATCTAGGATTCTATCTATCTATCTATCTATCTATCTAGGATTCTATCTATCTATCTATCTATCTATCTATCTAGGATTCTATCTATCTATCTATCTATCTATCTATCTAGGATTCTCTCTATCTATCTATCTATCTATCTAGGATTCTATCTATCTATCTATCTATCTAAGATTCTATCTATCTATCTATCTATCTATCTATCTAGGATTCTATCTATCTATCTATCTATCTATCTAGGATTCTATCTATCTATCTATCTATCTATCTAGGATTCTATCTATCTATCTATCTATCTAGGATTCTCTCTCTCTATCTATCTATCTATCTATCTATCTAGGATTCTACCTATCTATCTAAGATTCTATCTATCTATCTATCTATCTATCTATCTATCTATCTATCTATCTAGGATTCTATCTATCTATCTATCTATCTATCTATCTATCTATCTAGGATTCTATCTATCTATCTATCTATCTATCTAGGATTCTATCTATCTATCTATCTATCTAGGATTCTATCTATCTATCTATCTATCTAGGATTCTATCTATCTATCTATCTATCTATCTATCTATCTAGGATTCTATCTATCTATCTAGGATTCTATCTATCTATCTATCTATCTATCTATCTAGGATTCTATCTATCTATCTAAGATTCTATCTATCTATCTATCTATCTATCTATCTATCTAGGATTCTATCTATCTATCTATCTATCTAGGATTCTATCTATCTATCTATCTATCTATCTATCTAGGATTCTATCTATCTATCTATCTATCTAGGATTCTATCTATCTATCTATCTATCTAGGATTCTATCTATCTATCTATCTATCTAGGATTCTATCTATCTATCTATCTAGGATTCTATCTATCTATCTATCTAGGATTCTATCTATCTATCTATCTATCTAGGATTCTATCTATCTATCTATCTAGGATTCTATCTATCTATCTATCTAGGATTCTATCTATCTATCTATCTATCTATCTATCTATCTATCTAAGATTCTATCTATCTATCTATCTATCTATCTATCTATCTAGGATTCTATCTATCTATCTATCTATCTATCTAGGATTCTATCTATCTATCTATCTATCTATCTATCTAGGATTCTATCTATCTATCTATCTATCTATCTAGGATTCTATCTATCTATCTATCTATCTATCTATCTAGGATTCTATCAATCTATCTATCTAGGATTCTATCTATCTATCTATCTATCTATCTATCTATGATTCTATCTATCTATCTATCTAGGATTCTATCTATCTATCTATCTATCTATCTATCTATCTATCTATCTAGGATTCTATCTATCTATCTATCTATCTAGGATTCTATCTATCTATCTATCTATCGATCTAGGATTCTATCTATCTATCTATCTATCTATCTAGGATTCTATCTATCTATCTATCTAGGATTCTCTCTATCTATCTATCTATCTATCTATCTATCTAGGATTCTATCTATCTATCTATCTAGGATTCTATCTATCTATCTATCTATCTATCTATCTAGGATTCTATCTATCTATTTATCTATCTAGGATTCTATCTATCTATCTATCTATCTAGGATTCTATCTATCTATCTATCTAGGATTCTATCTATCTATCTATCTATCTATCTATCTATCTATCTAGGATTCTATCTATCTATCTATCTAGGATTCTATCTATCTATCTATCTATCTATCTATCTATCTAGGATTCTATCTATCTATCTATCTAGGATTCTATCTATCTATCTATCTAAGATTCTATCTATCTATCTATCTATCTATCTATCTATCTAGGATTCTATCTATCTATCTATCTATCTAGGATTCTCTCTATCTATCTATCTAGGATTCTATCTATCTATCTATCTATCTATCTAGGATTCTATCTATCTATCTATCTAGGATTCTCTCTATCTATCTATCTATCTATAAAGGATTCTATCTATCTATCTATCTATCTAAGATTCTATCTATCTATCTATCTATCTATCTAGGATTCTATCTATCTATCTATCTATCTATCTAGGATTCTATCTATCTATCTATCTATCTATCTAGGATTCTATCTATCTATCTATCTATCTATCTAGGATTCTATCTATCTATCTATCTAGGATTCTATCTATCTATCTATCTATCTAGGATTCTATCTATCTATCTATCTATCTAGGATTCTATCTATCTATCTATCTATCTATCTAGGATTCTATCTATCTATCTATCTAGGATTCTATCTATCTATCTATCTATCTAGGATTCTATCTATCTATCTATCTATCTAGGATTCTATCTATCTATCTATCTATCTAGGATTCTATCTATCTATCTATCTATCTAGATTCTATCTATCTATCTATCTATCTATCTATCTATCTAGGATTCTATCTATCTATCTATCTATCTAGGATTCTCTCTATCTATCTATCTATCTATCTATCTATCTAGGATTCTATCTATCTATCTATCTATCTAAGATTCTATCTATCTATCTATCTATCTATCTATCTATCTATCTATCTATGATTCTATCTATCTATCTATCTATCTAGGATTCTATCTATCTATCTATCTATCTATCTAGGATTCTATCTATCTATCTATCTAGGATTCTCTCTATCTATCTATCTAGGATTCTATCTATCTATCTATCTATCTATCTATCTAGGATTCTATCTATCTATCTATCTAGGATTCTCTCTATCTATCTATCTATCTATCTATCTAGGATTCTATCTATCTATCTATCTATCTAGGATTCTATCTATCTATCTATCTATCTATCTAGGATTCTATCTATCTATCTAGGATTCTATCTATCTATCTATCTATCTATCTATCTAGGATTCTATCTATCTATCTATCTATCTATCTATCTATCTATCTATCTAGGATTCTATCTATCTATCTATCTAGGATTCTATCTATCTATCTATCTAGGATTCTATCTATCTATCTATCTATCTATCTAGGATTCTATCTATCTATCTATCTAGGTTTCTCTCTATCTATCTATCTATCTATCTATCTAGGATTCTATCTATCTATCTATCTATCTATCTATCTAAGATTCTATCTATCTATCTATCTATCTATCTATCTATCTATCTATCTATCTATCTATCTATCTATCTATCTATCTAGGATTCTATCTATCTATCTATCTATCTATCTATCTATCTATCTATCTATCTATCTAGGATTCTATCTATCTATCTATCTATCTAGGATTCTATCTATCTATCTATCTATCTAGGATTCTATCTATCTATCTATCTATCTATCTATCTAGGATTCTATCTATCTATCTATCTATCTATCTATCTAAGATTCTATCTATCTATCTAGGATTCTATCTATCTATCTATCTAGGATTCTCTCTATCTATCTATCTATCTATCTATCTATCTATCTATGATTCTATCTATTTATCTATCTATCTATCTAAGATTCTATCTATCTATCTATCTATCTAGGATTCTATCTATCTATCTATCTATCTAGGATTCTATCTATCTATCTATCTATCTATCTATCTAGGATTCTATCTATCTATCTATCTAGGATTCTATCTATCTATCTATCTATCTATCTATCTATCTATCTATCTATCTAGGATTCTATCTATCTATCTAGGATTCTATCTATCTATCTATCTATCTATCTATCTATCTATCTAGGATTCTATCTATCTATCTATCTAGGATTCTCTCTATCTATCTATCTAGGATTCTATCTATCTATCTATCTATCTATCTATCTATCTATCTAAGATTCTATCTATCTATCAATCTATCTATCTAGGATTCTATCTATCTATCTATCTATCTATCTATCTATCTATCTAGGATTCTATCTATCTATCTAGGATTCTATCTATCTATCTATCTATCTATCTATCTATCTATCTATCTATCTAGGATTCTATCTATCTATCTATCTATCTATCTAAGATTCTATCTATCTATCTATCTATCTAGGATTCTATCTATCTATCTATCTAAGATTCTATCTATCTATCTATCTCTCTATCTATCTAGGATTCTATCTATCTATCTATCTAGGATTCTCTCTATCTATCTATCTATCTATCTATCTAGGATTCTATCTATCTATCTATCTATCTAAGATTCTATCTATCTATCTATCTATCTATCTAGGATTCTATCTATCTATCTATCTATCTAGGATTCTATCTATCTATCTATCTATCTATCTAGGATTCTATCTATCTATCTATCTAGGATTCTATCTATCTATCTATCTAGGATTCTATCTATCTATCTATCTAGGATTCTATCTATCTATCTATCTATCTATCTATCTAGGATTCTATCTATCTATCTATCTAGGATTCTCTCTATCTATCTATCTAGGATTCTATCTATCTATCTATCTATCTATCTATCTATCTAAGATTCTATCTATCTATCTATCTAGGATTCTATCTATCTATCTATCTATCTATCTAGGATTCTATCTATCTATCTATCTAGGATTCTATCTATCTATCTATCTATCTATCTATCTAGGATTCTATCTATCTATCTATCTATCTATCTAAGATTCTATCTATCTATCTATCTATCTATCTAGGATTCTATCTATCTATCTATCTATCTAGGATTCTATCTATCTATCTATCTATCTATCTAGGATTCTATCTATCTATCTATCTAGGATTCTCTCTATCTATCTATCTATCTATCTATCTAGGATTCTATCTATCTATCTATCTAAGATTCTATCTATCTATCTATCTATCTATCTATCTATCTATCTATCTAGGATTCTATCTATCTATCTATCTATCTATCTATCTATCTATCTAGGATTCTATCTATCTATCTATCTATCTATCTAGGATTCTATCTATCTATCTATCTATCTAGGATTCTATCTATCTATCTATCTATCTAGGATTCTATCTATCTATCTATCTAGGATTCTATCTATCTATCTATCTATCTATCTATCTATCTATCTATCTATCTATCTATCTAGGATTCTATCTATCTATCTATCTATCTATCTATCTATCTAGGATTCTATCTATCTATCTATCTATCTATCTATCTATCTAGGATTCTATCTATCTATCTATCTATCTATCTATCTATCTATCTATCTATCTAAGATTCTATCTATCTATCTATCTATCTAGGATTCTATCTATCTATCTATCTAGGATTCTATCTATCTATCTATCTATCTAGGATTCTATCTATCTATCTATCTATGATTCTCTCTATCTATCTATCTATCTATCTATCTATCTAGGATTCTATCTATCTATCTATCTATCTATCTATCTATCTATCTAAGATTCTATCTATCTATCTATCAATCTAGGATTCTATCTATCTATCTATCTATCTAGGATTCTATCTATCTATCTATCTATCTAGGATTCTATCTATCTATCTATCTAGGATTCTATCTATCTATCTAGGATTCTATCTATCTATCTATCTATCTATCTATCTAGGATTCTATCTATCTATCTATCTAGGATTCTATCTATCTATCTATCTAGGATTCTATCTATCTATCTATCTAGGATTCTCTCTATCTATATATCTATCTATCTATCTATCTAGGATTCTATCTATCTATCTATCTAGGATTCTATCTATCTATCTATCTAGGATTCTATCTATCTATCTATCTAGGATTCTATCTATCTATTTATCTATCTAGGATTCTATCTATCTAGGATTCTATCTATCTATCTATCTAGGATTCTATCTATCTATCTATCTATCTATCTATCTATCTATCTATCTATCTATCTATCTATCTAGGATTCTATCTATCTATCTATCTAGGATTCTATCTATCTATCTATCTATCTATCTAGGATTCTATCTATCTATCTATCTAGGATTCTATCTATCTATCTATCTAGGATTCTATCTATCTATCTATCTAGGATTCTCTCTATCTATCTATCTATCTAGGATTCTCTCTATCTATCTATCTATCTAGGATTCTATCTATCTATCTATCTATCTAGGATTCTATCTATCTATCTATCTATCTAGGATTCTATCTATCTATCTATCTATCTATCTAGGATTCTATCTATCTATCTATCTATCTATCTATCTAGGATTCTATCTATCTATCTATCTATCTATCTAGGATTCTATCTATCTATCTATCTAGGATTCTATCTATCTATCTAGGATTCTATCTATCTATCTATCTATCTATCTATCTATCTATCTATCTAGGATTCTATCTATCTATCTATCTAGGATTCTATCTATCTATCTATCTATCTATCTATCTATCTAGGATTCTATCTATCTATCTATCTAGGATTCTCTCTATCTATCTATCTATCTATCTAGGATTCTATCTATCTATCTATCTATCTAGGATTCTATCTATCTATCTATCTAGGATTCTATCTATCTATCTATCTATCTAGGATTCTATCTATCTATTTATCTATCTAGGATTCTATCTATCTATCTAGGATTCTATCTATCTATCTATCTAGGATTCTATCTATCTATCTATCTATCTATCTATCTAGCTATCTATCTATCTATCTAGGATTCTATCTATCTATCTATCTAGGATTCTATCTATCTATCTATCTATCTATCTATCTATCTATCTAGGATTCTATCTATCTATCTATCTAGGATTCTATCTATCTATCTATCTATCTAGGATTCTATCTATCTATCTATCTAGGATTCTCTCTATCTATCTATCTATCTAGGATTCTCTCTATCTATCTATCTATCTAGGATTCTATCTATCTATCTATCTATCTATCTATCTATCTATCTATCTAGGATTCTATCTATCTATCTATCTATCTAGGATTCTATCTATCTATCTATCTATCTATCTAGGATTCTATCTATCTATCTATCTATCTATCTAGGATTCTATCTATCTATCTATCTATCTATCTATCTAGGATTCTATCTATCTAGGATTCTATCTATCTATCTATCTATGATTCTCTCTATCTATCTATCTATCTATCTATCTAGGATTCTATCTATCTATCTATCTATCTAAGATTCTATCTATCTATCTATCTATCAATCTAGGATTCTATCTATCTATCTATCTAGGATTCTATCTATCTATCTATCTATCTATCTAGGATTCTATCTATCTATCTATCTATCTAGGATTCTATCTATCTATCTATCTATCTAGGATTCTATCTATCTATCTAGGATTCTATCTATCTATCTATCTATCTATCTAGGATTCTATCTATCTATCTATCTAGGATTCTATCTATCTATCTATCTATCTAGGATTCTATCTATCTATCTATCTAGGATTCTATCTATCTATCTAGGATTCTATCTATCTATCTATCTATCTATCTATCTATCTATCTAGGATTCTATCTATCTATCTATCTAGGATTCTATCTATCTATCTATCTAGGATTCTATCTATCTATCTATCTAGGATTCTCTCTATCTATCTATCTATCTATCTATCTATCTATCTATCTATCTAGGATTCTATCTATCTATCTATCTAGGATTCTATCTATCTATCTATCTAGGATTCTATCTATCTATCTATCTATCTAGGATTCTATCCATCTATTTATCTATCTAGGATTCTATCTATCTAGGATTCTATCTATCTATCTATCTAGGATTCTATCTATCTATCTATCTATCTATCTATCTATCTATCTAGGATTCTATCTATCTATCTATCTAGGATTCTATCTATCTATCTATCTATCTATCTAGGATTCTATCTATCTATCTATCTAGGATTCTATCTATCTATCTATCTAGGATTCTATCTATCTATCTATCTAGGATTCTCTCTATCTATCTATCTATCTATCTAGGATTCTCTCTATCTATCTATCTATCTATCTAGGATTCTATCTATCTATCTATCTATCTAGGATTCTATCTATCTATCTATCTATCTATCTAGGATTCTATCTATCTATCTATCTATCTATCTAGGATTCTATCTATCTATCTATCTATCTATCTATCTATCTATCTAGGATTCTATCTATCTATCTATCTATCTAGGATTCTATCTATCTATCTATCTATCTAGGATTCTATCTATCTATCTAGGATTCTATCTATCTATCTATCTATCTATCTAGGATTCTATCTATCTATCTATCTAGGATTCTATCTATCTATCTATCTATCTAGGATTCTATCTATCTATCTATCTAGGATTCTCTCTATCTATCTATCTATCTATCTAGGATTCTATCTATCTATCTATCTAGGATTCTATCTATCTATCTATCTAGGATTCTATCTATCTATCTATCTATCTATCTAGGATTCTATCTATCTATTTATCTATCTAGGATTCTATCTATCTATCTAGGATTCTATCTATCTATCTATCTAGGATTCTATCTATCTATCTATCTATCTATCTATCTATCTAGCTATCTATCTATCTATCTAGGATTCTATCTATCTATCTATCTAGGATTCTATCTATCTATCTATCTATCTATCTAGGATTCTATCTATCTATCTATCTAGGATTCTATCTATCTATCTATCTATCTAGGATTCTATCTATCTATCTATCTAGGATTCTCTCTATCTATCTATCTATCTAGGATTCTATCTATCTATCTATCTATCTATCTATCTATCTATCTATCTATCTATCTATCTATCTATCTATCTATCTAGGATTCTATCTATCTATCTATCTATCTAGGATTCTATCTATCTATCTATCTATCTATCTATCTAGGATTCTATCTATCTATCTATCTATCTATCTATCTATCTATCTATCTAGGATTCTATCTATCTATCTATCTATCTAGGATTCTATCTATCTAGGATTCTATCTATCTATCTATCTAGGATTCTATCTATCTATCTATCTATCTATCTATCTATCTATCTATCTATCTATCTATCTATCTAGGATTCTATCTATCTATCTATCTAGGATTCTCTCTATCTATCTATCTATCTATCTAGGATTCTATCTATCTATCTAGGATTCTATCTATCTATCTGTCACGCTCCCCGGGTCCTCACCCCCGCTCCCCGGCTCACCTGCCACGCTGCCCGCTCCTCAGCCCCCGGATTCCGTCCGTCCCAGGCCCCCTGGTCCCCGATCCCGGCGCCCGACGGCTTACCAGGACCTGGCCGGCTCTCCTGCGTCCTCCTCTCAGCCTCCTTCCCTGGCTTCTGGCACCCGGGCGGCGCGCATGCGCGTTAGGGCGCGCGCGCGGTCACTGACCCTTTCTTAAAGGGCCAGCGTCCCTTAACAGGAAATGAGGTTGAACAGGTACTGGGTATAAAGGGGGTTAGTGTCCAAGGGGGCGGGGCCTGATCTTCGTGTTCCCTGAGCTAGGAGTCAGGTCTCCTGGTGTTTATGTGCCTGTACTCACCTATCTCTCTTTATAGAGCCGTACCTGCCTCGCCATCCAGTCTGCCGTATCCTGAACCCCGCACACTGTCCGTCTGCCATCTGACAGCCCGTACCATCTCGGATCCCTGCGGTGACCCGTCATCTCGCTCCTGAGGTTCCGGACCCCGCCTGATATCATCTCGGCTTCCGAACCTGAGCTACGTCACCAGGACTACCATCTGTGACTCCGTGGTCCCAGGGACTCCTCCGCTGCCTTCACTTGCACGGACTGTTCTGCTGCCCATCAGTGCTTCAGCTGCCGGACTCCCTACCACCATCTTAGAGTTCGGTCCAGTGGATCCACCTCCTGGGTCTGCCCGACCGCCCGGCCGTGACACTATCTATCTATCTATCTAGGATTCTATCTATCTATCTATCTAGGATTCTATCTATCTATCTATCTATCTATCTATCTAGGATTCTATCTATCTATCTATCTAGGATTCTATCTATCTATCTATCTATCTATCTAGGATTCTATCTATCTATCTAGGATTCTATCTATCTATCTATCTAGGATTCTATCTATCTATCTATCTAGGATTCTATCTATCTATCTATCTATCTATCTATCTAGGATTCTATCTATCTATTTATCTATCTAGGATTCTATCTATCTATCTATCTATCTAGGATTCTATCTATCTATCTATC